>NW_015113449.1:83871-93356 GCF_001443285.1 Poecilia latipinna | reverse complement strand
AAATATATAAAATTTTTTTTTTTTTTTTTGTCACACATATATATATATATATATATATATATATATATATATATATATATATATATATATATATATATTTTTTTTTTTTACAAAGAAATCAACTGATTTAGTCTTGTAATAGTAACAGCAGGAATCGCAATGAGAAAGAGGGAAAGTGTGAACTATTTATATAAAAAAAGAAAAAAAAAACTAGCATAAAACTTGTTTTGTTTTTGCAGGCATTTGTCCCGTGACGACCAATGAGATCTATGCTAACGCTGGTGACCTGGTGATGCTAAACTGCAGAGAGTCTAAACATAACGGCACCGTAATGCCTTGGAAAATGGAGACAGACCAGAAGATGCAACTCTACAGCAACATGTCAGCATTAGAGCAGCAGCAGCTTGGTTTGGTTTTTTATCAGCGCAGCCTTCTGATTCTCAGAGCTTCTGCAAACCATCAGGGGAATTACTCATGTGGTCCTCGCGGGTACCACCCGTAAGCTGATGCTCACACTCCATACCTAAGAGTCTCTTTTTAGAAATGTATTTAAAAAGAAATCTAAACTGTACTTTACATGTACATTTTTAAACATAGACCAAGCCGTCTGAATAACGATTTTCATGCTCTGTCCATCTTTCTTTGATGATTTACAGAAATACCAGCAGCCAGATATGGTTCAGACTTACAGTATGCCCAAAGCAGTCCACAGTGTGTACCAGCAGGAACAAGTACAGTACGATATGTCACATAAAGCAAGCCTGCAAACTGAGTTGTCCTGAAGGAAGCATCCCTAATGTAGGAATCCCCGGTATGAAGAGCATGGAAGACGTGTGGCACAAGGTATTAAAATCAGCAGTGGCTGTGAGCTGATTATATAACATCAATCTAACGAGTTCAAGTGAGATTTTTCTTGCTAATATTGAAATCCAACAATTTAATTGGTTTAAACTGTGGCTCCTTTCTCAGGAGAATGGTGAGCCCTCGGATAATTACTTCCCAAGCGTTGGATTGGAGAAAAGCGGCATCTACATCTGCAAGAGGTCTTTCTGGTATTCTGGTGAAATATATCAGACTTCCTCTTCAGTGAAACTTGATGTCCTAGCAGGTGTTACAAAAATGCTCTCTTGTTATTTCTTTATGTGTTCATCTAATTAAACTTTTGCCAAAACCTAAAATATACGTTTTTGTGTGCAGTTGAGTCTCCGGCAAATTTAGGAATCTATTTACCCAAGAATGGTCAGATTTTTGAAGTAGAACTCGGTGAGTATTTTATTTGTAACATTAAGACACCAAAATACATTCTATGTTTTTCTGTGTTATTATTATGTTTTCATTCTTCTGTTTGTTTTTATTTTTTATTGGAGGCACAAAAAAAGAGATTGTTTGCAAAGCACTCATAAATTTTTGCCAAAATAGTCCGTATTGGACGAGTGAGGGGGAATTTGTGGACGACTCGGACGTTCACACAGATCCATGGCAAGAACTGAACTTACATTTCATATATATATATACTGCAACTGATGATAAACAGAAATGTCACATATATACAATGCAGTCAGTGATAGCTCACTGACGTCCCTTATGTCCCCTCCTTTCCAGCAATGGAAGTGAAAAGATGCCGAAATGGATGAGTACAACTTTAATTTTCAGAGAGGTGTCACCTGGAAACCTGTCAAAAACTTTTACATGTGTATTTTCAAGTGACAAACTCACCTCCACCGTCAACATCACCCTCGTTAAAACAGGTGTGGGAATTTTCAAATGTTCAGTGTTCTCAATTGCTCATTTCACAATTGCAAAATGTGTTTTCTAATAATTTCATCAACTCAATCGCCTCCCTGCAGCTCAGCCTTCGCATGTGATGCTAGCTGTATCCTCTGTCTGCGTTGTGGTGTTGATGGCGGCGATCGTTGTTGTTTACGTGAAGTTTAAAATTGACGTCACCCTTTTCCTACGAGATAAAGTCGGATTTAAAGACTGCCAAAGCAGCACTTCAGGTGAGTCTTGACCAGAAAAAAGCTCATTTGATTTTGTTTGTGATCTTAAGTTTCAAAAAGGAAAAAAGCCCCGTAATGTGTTAATTGACTACACTGATTTTGATTGGGCAAGAAGATTAACATTAAACCAGTGATGCAGTTCGTCCATCTAACTTTATTTGGTTGGAGTCCGTTGCCCTGTAAATGATCTTTCTAGTCATCAAATAATTTGGTGATCCAGAACATTTGCTGGATTTTTATTTTTTTTTAATCAGAAAGTATAGTTAACAACATGTCTGAGAAATTATTAGTCGTTCAGTTGCTAAAACCTTGACCACAGAATGTCAACGGCGATGGATAATGTCTCCAAAAGCTTCAAAGGCTTAAGAAATGTCGGTCTGCTCTGAGGAGCAACAGAAAGGTTTTTAAGAAGTTTATTTCACATCAGAATGGGTTTTTGAAGGAGGGCGTGGGAGAAGTCAATGGTGTATTTTCTGTGTGTTCAGATGAAAAAAGCTACGATGCGTTTCTGATGTGCTACAAAAGCGTCACTGATGGAGGACTGAGTGAGGAAGACAGAAAATGCCTGGCGAATACTTTGGAGGACGAGTTCGGTTACAGCATCTGCCTTTATGATCGAGACGTCTTCCCTGGTTAAGGTAAGGAAAGAATAAAAATCCAGGTGTAGTCCAAAATAATAATGTGATATTTACCCTGCGCTCACGTCCTTTTGCAGCTATCGCTGAGGCCGTGTTGGACTGTATAGAGCAGAGCCGGGCTGTGGTTCTGGTTCCCAGCTTTCCAGATCCTGAACCAGGAAGTGCAGTGCTAAGCGCCATCCACACTTCGCTAGTGGAGCGGAAGACTCGCTTGATTTTCATAAACACAGAGCAGACGGAGGCGTCGAGATCAGGTTCGTTTCCAGAGGCTTTGCAGCTTCTGAGTAAAGCCGGGAACAGCGTCACCTGGAAGGGACGGCCGCCCTCCACCTCCTTCTGGAAGCAGCTGCGTTATCACTTACCGGCCCCACAGCAAACACCAAAAATGCAACTTTTATCACAAGAATGCTAGGATGATATCCAAACCTAACTCTAACCATTTTATACTGGTCATGCGACATGAGAGATAAGAAATGCCTAGTACTTTGTTTATACATTGACAAAATAATGCATAAATCAATTTAATGAATGTGTTTATATTTAAAATATCGTGTTTATTTATGACTTTAGTCTACAGAGTACCTCCGTGTAATACACTCAGAAAACCAGACATGTGAATGGAACAATTATTTTTCTGTCATTGCTTCAGTACAAGTTGATTACTTGCAGTTGCTTATGTAACATGTTAACAGCACAGAAAAAGTGAACAGCAGAATGTGAATTAATCTCAGATGTTTTATTATTTTATTTTTACATTTTTGTTTCTGCATTTAGAAATTTTATTTCTGTGTTTATTGTCAACTGTTGCTGTCTTTGCTGCACCATTAAATATGAAAAGCAAGCTTGCAATGAGGAAAATAAGTATTTGAGCACCCCGCGACTTTGCAAGTTGTCCCACATAGGAATCATGGAGGGGTTTGAAATTAAAATTTTAGTTGCATGTCCGCAGTGAGAGACATAATCTAAAAAGAAATAATAATAATAAAAAAAAATCCAGAAATCACAATGTATGATTTTTTAAAAATAATTTATCTGTGTGTCACTGCTGCACCTTGCAACCAGCAAATATTCTGGCCATCAAAGACATATTAGTCCATCTCTAAAGAGTCCACCTCCACGCCACTTATCCTAAATTAGAAGCTCCTGTTTGAGGTCATCAGCTGCATAAAGACTCCTGTCCACCAAACACAGTCAGTAAGACTCCAACTACTAACAAGGTTGCATCAAGGCCTCCTGTTAGAGAGGACATAGTATTTATGGAGTTGCTTTTGTGAAAGGATTCTTGGCATCACTCTGGGTCAAAGTGACCCGTACCCCTCTTTTCCCTGTGTGTGAAGTCAGAACTGGACACTATCCATGACTCGGAAACAATGCTGTTTGGACAGATAAGAACAAAATGAAAATGGAGCAGATGTTGATATCAAGAGGTCCCAAATAATTTCTAGGAAGTCCCAATACACACCCACAATAAATGATGCCAAGAAGCCTTACGTAAATCAAGGGTCTTCTTTCCAACTCACACCAGCAGAGATGAGACTCTATAAAACCTGTGATGTTAGGAATAGACGGGGGAGATTTTTGAATTTTGTATTGACGTGATTGAGAAGATGTATTGCCGGTAATAGATCTTTGCCCGTCTTTGGCCTAAGCAGCGAGGAATTGAGTCCTACATGTGTTATTTCTTTTACTCGTATATTTCAGAGTTAGCCACCTTTCTAATCTTCAACACTCCAAGCCTCCATTCATGCGCCTTTCCTGGAAACCAGCTTTTAAGAAGGTTCATAAGTTTTTACTAAAAATTGCAGAAGTTGGGGACAGAGGAGGAAGTCTTGGTTTGTGACTCAGAGGAATAAAAGTCAGCGTGATGTTCTTCCATCAGTTTCATTTTCTCTCCCATCGCACCCTGCAGTCAGGTTAAGGAAATCACTATTTGCTCTGAAGGAGAAGGAATGTAGGCAAGCTGTTCACAGTGAAGTCTCTCGCAGCAGTACTGAAGATGTTCCTGCTACTTTTATTCCTCGCATTTATCTCAGGTGAGTAAGTCGGGTAATGTCTGCAAAGGAGAAATAAAAATGTACTTCTTTCTTAGTCAGATGTTGGATGCGTTTCCCTCGAGCACTACTTCCACATTCTCACGATTCAGTTTTCTGTTCTTTTTTTCTTTTTTGCACCACGATCATGTGGAAATGTATTAAAGTTATGAATTAAATTATGAAGTAAAATTTAGCTTAAGAATTTGAACTCGTAATACAGAATAAAAAAGGCTCCTGTGCAAGTAGCTCTATGAATTCAGCAAGAATAAACCTTATTAAGGAAACAACCCAGACACTCAAAACCACTCTGAACCTGAAGTGGGTGAGATAGGGGAGAGTTTACATAGAAAAACCATTCCAAGTTGTTCAATACTCAAAAGTTGTGTGGGAAAGACAGAAAAAAACATAGATCTAATGGAGATATTTCCAGAAATTTTTCCAAACATGCCGGAGAGACTCCAAGAAGAAGGTTATTTTGTCGGTGAGAGAAAAGCTGATTAGTGTTATGTTTGGGGAACATCAAACATTGCACGTCATCAGAAACATACCATGTACGCCATGAAGCACGGTGGTGGCAGTAAGACGTCAGAGCGTAAAGGTTGTAAAGGTAGAGGGGAACATGAATGTGAATGTGGGAAATATTACAAAACCCAGCAGAATAATCTGACAGATATGAGCAGAGGGTGCTTTAATTTACACCATTATGTTTGTTTTTGGAGACTTATTTTGGTATTTTGCAGATTGCTTTCAGGGTGAACTTGTTTGGAAAGGCAGACATGGGCATGGTGGTACATGTTTTGGATGTCCTCCACTTGTAGAGTATTTCCCTTACAACTGACTTTAAATTCTTGTCAGACCTCTTTTTTCCCCTTTCCTGTCTGGTAGGCTGATACAATCTTTCTTCTGAGGGCCTCAAACAGCTTATTTGACCAAACAGTAGCATATATCTCACTTTTACAGTCAGAAACTCATCATATTAAATATACAATTTTTGCTATTTCAGGTGGAAACAAATGTAGAAGATGTAGAAGTCTTATTTTACCCTTTCTCAGAAAAGTTTTTTTTTTTTATTAGCTTCTCATTTATAATGTCACATGGAGTTGAAGCAATATGTGAGCACAGTTATCGCAATTAACCAGATTGTGTGATGATTTGGCAGTGAAACAAGAAGGATCCCCATGTTTTTTAATGTTTTTTGTTTAATGAGATTTTACAAGAAGCTTAGAAGAATAGTAGATGGCTTTTTATGGGGAAACTAAAGCCAGGAAGCACAGCTACAATGCTTAACAGGAATAATGTAAATTTGAGTTATTTCAGAAATAAATTTGCCCCCCCTGTTTTTTTTTTTTTGTTGTCGTTTTGTTTTGTTTTTTAGGCGTTTGCTCCATGACAACCAAGGAGATCTATGTCAGAGCCGGTGACCTGGTGATGCTACAATGTGGAGAGTGTAAATATGACGGTACTGTTGTGCTTTGGAAACTGGAGACTGGCCAGAAAACACAACTCTACAGCAACATGTCGGCGTCTGAGCAGCAGCGGCTTGGTTTGGTTCTGTATCAGGACAGCCTGGTGATTCTCAGTGCGTCTTCAAACCATCAGGGGAATTACACGTGTGGTCCTCTCAGGTACGACACATAAACTGATTCCAGCTCAACACAATCACTCCGCATATTCATTTTAACTGATTCATTCTGTCCATGACATAGTTAAAGCTCTCATGATTATATTAAAAATATATCAGACAAAATAAAATAACCTGGAAAAAAAAAGCTCGTTTTTCAAATGATGACATCATTATAATGGGAAAAGCGATCCATGCCTGGCCTCACGTGAAAAAGTTATTCATAACATTTTACAAAACGTAAAGGTCAATTTCACTACCCTGTCCTGGCTACTGCCAGGGTTGAACATAAACCAACACATCATGCTTCAGTCGGATGTAAACACAACGTCACCGACATCTCAGGTAGTAAATGGTCACACATCCGTTTCTGAGACCTCCACAGCCATTATTTGGATGAAACATTGGTGTACCTTCCCAAGAGTCGTCGGCCTAATAAAATTACCTCAAGAGCCAACTGGGAAATAATCCAGGTGGAGATAAAAGAACCCAGAACAACATTTAACGCCGCAGACCTCAGTTGCTTTAGTTAAAGTCGGTGTTCATGACTCAGCAACAAGAAAAAATGGCAAAAATGTCATCCATGAGAGAGTTCCAATCAATGAAGCACTGCTGAACAAAAAGAACATAAAGGTTGGAATCACATTTGCCAAAATCCACAACAAAGATGTTTTGGAAATTGTTCTGTGGACTGATGAGACTAAAGTGGGATTGATGCGTCCTGGTACATCTGATGTAAAGCAACACTGTGATGATCTGGGTCTGCTTTGCTTCTTCTGGATCTGGGAGGCATGCAAAAAATGAAGCAACCATGAATTCTGCTTTCTACCAGAAAATCCTGAAGGAAATGGTTGGCGATTAGATTGTGACCTTAAGCTAATGTCCATCTTAGCTACATAGCAGGACAAGGATCCAAAGCACACCTACAAGTTTAGTACCAAATGGCTGAGGAAAGGGATTTCTTTAAAGTGACCTATTCAAAATCCTTAGTTAAATAAAAACTGAGAAATTGTCTTTTTATCTGATTTTCAAACTTGTTTAATACTCTGAAACAGCTGGAAAATAATTTTCGTCCTGACTTTAATGATTTACAGGAACACCAGGTGCCAGATGGCGTTCAGGCTTACAGTATACTCAGAATCGTCCAGAGAGATTGAGTTTGGAAACAGGTACAATCAAACATGTTACAAAAACCAAACCTGCGAACTGAACTGCCCTGAAGAAAACCTCCCCTGTAGCACCGCTTGGGAGCTGCTGGGAATCACATGGCACAAGGTACAATAATCATCCAGTTACTGTGGATGTGATTCGATTACATAACAGCAATAACCATGAACATTTAATGGTGCTTTTCTTACATTTCAGTTTGAATTTCAGTATTGTATGTATTTTTTTAATTGTTCCTGCTTTCCCAGGAGAATGGTGCAGTCTCAGATGATTTCTTCACAAATGTTGATGTAGGGAAAAGTGGAGTCTACATCTGCACCAGGTCTTTCTTGTATTCTGATCACACATACAATGCCTCCTTCACAGTGGTACTTGATGTCCAGACAGGTATAAAAGCCCCATATTTACCATTTTAAGTGTTAGTTAAAGGTTGAGTAATAAATGTGTGGGGGTTTTTTATGTGCAGGAAAGCCTCCGACAAACTTAGGAATCTATTCACCAAAGAATGGGAAAGTTGTTGAAGTAGAGCTTGGTGAGTTTATATTATTTGCAGCATTGAGATACAAACACAGTTCTTTTTTATGCATTGTGCTATGTTCAATTCTATGATTTTTTTATTTTTTTTTTCCAAGGCAAAACAGTGGAGATTACTTGTACGGCACTCATCGATTCTAGCGACGGTTCGCTCTTCTGGTTGAGAAATGATGAATTTGTGGAGAAAAATGACACCCTTCGCTATTTCTACAATGACACGTTCTCAAAGTAAGAGCTGAACTCACATTTCTGTGTGAAATCGAGTTATTACAAACTGATAGGACAAACGCATTAACATCTTGATGATGTCCACCATTTCCTGTGCTTTCCAGGAACGCGTCATTGGATGACGTCGTTTGGATGAGCGCAACTTTAGTCTTCAGAGAAGTGTTGGAAGAGGATCTGTCTGCAGAATTCAGATGTAAACTTGAAAGTGCTGAACTCACACGTCTCGTCTCTGTCACCCTGGATAAAACAGGTGTGTGAGTTTGTAAGCGCATCACTTTTTTTTTTTTTTTTTTTTACAATTGTGCATCACAGAACATTTATCTTGCTGTGGAAAATTTATTTTGAAGTTGCTGTGCTAATTCCCTGCAGCTGGTCCTTCATATGTCATTCTAACTGCATGCATCGCTTGCATTGTGGTGGTGATGGCTGTGATTGTTGCTACATATGTGAAGTTTAAAATTGACGTCACCCTTTTCCTAAGAGGTAAACTTGGCTCTAGTGGTTGCCAGAGCAATACGTCAGGTGAGGGGTTTTTTTTGTTGTTTTTTTTTTTTACTAGAAAAGCAAACCTTGTAACAAAATGCAGCTAAATCAGGTCGACAAAAGCTTCATAAAAATAAAAGAGATGCCCTTAGTCTTAAAGTCAGACAAAGAAACTTGTTATTTATAGATTTTAGCTGTGTAAGTTGGCTAATATCAGCAGCACAAATTCCTATTTAATTATTGTATTGGAAAATTTGGTTTAAAATCTGAAAATGAAAAAAAAAACCTTCTTAAAGTTACGAAGATAAGATTACTGAAGAAATAATCATCTGTAAACTGTTACTGTTTCAGTTCATTTCACATGAAATTGATCTCTAAGTTAGGCATTATCATTGATGGGCTCCAGCTTCCTTTACAGCAGCGGCTTTTTCTTTGTGTTCAGATGAAAAAAGCTACGATGCGTTTCTGATGTGCTACAAAAGCGTCACTGATGGAGGACTGAGTGAGGAAGACAGAAAATGCCTGGCGAGTACTTTGGAGGACGAGTTCGGTTACAGCATCTGCCTTTATGATCGAGACGTCTTACCTGGTCAAGGTAAGGAAAGAATAAAAATCCAGGTGTAGTCCAAAATAATAATGTGATATTTACCCTGCGCTCACGTCCTTTTGCAGCTATCGCTGAGGCCGTGTTGGACTGTATAGAGCAGAGCCGGGCTGTGGTTCTGGTTCCCAGCTTTCCAGATCCTGAACCAGGAAGTGCAGTGCTAAGCGCCATCCACAC
>NW_015113449.1:40000-80758 GCF_001443285.1 Poecilia latipinna | reverse complement strand
GAGGGGTTTTTTTTTGTTAAAAGTAAGTAACAGAAAAACAGCAGGAATCAACGTATAACTGAGTCATCCAAGTAATGGGATTTCATTACAATACCACTGAGTACTTGTGAATTTATCTGTCATGTGTTTTGTTGCTGTGTACATTAACACCTCAGCTTTTGGTTTTCATCTATTTTAAATTCTTTTGCTAAGATTTATCCGATATGTTCTCACTGGATCGTGAATATCTAGTCAAAATAACTTTATTTCCATAAATGAAGTCCCTGTAAAATATGAAGAATGTGTGACTTTGCTCATTGTAACCTCTGTTTATACGAAAGCTACAACAGACACGAAAAGTCTGAGACAAATGAAAAGTTTTTGAAAGAAAATACACATAATCGAACTGTATTTTTTATAATGTTGATTTACAATTACTAATAATTTTAAATGTTGATTATTGACTAGTAAAAACTTTCTGGAATAAAGTACATGCAATTTGTTTTCACCATTTACTATGATAAGTTTCTTACGTTCTACTATTCATACCAATCTGAACCAAAATCTTTTCAAATGCTGGCATTTATTTCTGGGTAATTCTGCTTCCACAGCCAGCTGCTATGAAAGTGAGGCGAATGTTGTACCTCAGGTCCAGTCCAGTTCAGTGTGCGGCACAACATTGTTTACTGCTGCTGGCTCTTTGCCTGCCCTCTGAGCAAACCACAACAAAGAATGTCGCAATGGCCACAACACACCATGAAAGCAAAAAACACATTTTATGATCTTAAAAAAAGATCTAAGCTTCCCCAGGAAATAGATTTTACTCATCACTTTCTTGTAACTTGGTGAACCTGCTGTACAATTATGAGACATTAGAGGGTTCTTTTGTGTGTGTGTGTGTGTGTGTGTGTGTGTGTGTGTGTGCGGGTGGGGTGGGGTGGGGGGTTTCCATTCAAGTCAATAGTCGTTGGATGTTGGTAGTAGCACCTTGGTGATTGATGCCCTTCACAAACCCTACACCGTCTCCCTAGTTGCCATTAAGCTATCTTCTTCCTCCTGACATCAATCACCTTCTTGCTCATCTTCAGTTTTGTTTAAGTTATTTCCACAGTTATCTCCTGGTACTTCCCCTCCTGCACTCCTATTAAACAACAATTCATCAGGAATGTAGTCAACCAAAAGACCAATGAGGCATTCAGGTCTTTATATTTGCCCCATTTAGTTTTACACTTTTAATGAGCCAAGAGTCTAACGACGGATCATAATAAAACCAGTTTATGCACAATGTTACAGAGCAATATGAAAACATTCAAAAGACAGAAAACAACTAAAATTTAAAGAAGAAAATGAATTTTCTTCAACTCTTCTAAATATTACAAGGAAAAAAAAGGCTGGATTTATTTACACAAAGCGTAAACGAATGATGGGTGATTTGAAACTTTTGCATAGCAGTGCATTGTAAAATCAGATTTGAACCCCATGAGACCCCGACGGTTAGAACATGATACTGGATGTGGTGAACTATTTCAGAATAATCTTGTCTCGTCTTCTCAGACAATGCTGCTTGTCACGGTAACACAACAGATGGTATCGATCTGTTCTGTTACTTTGCCATTTCCATTTCAGCTCCAATACTTTATGAACACAGTACAAGTCATATCCACTGAGTTTAAAGTTTCTGCACAAAAATGTGTACATGAAACTAAATTAGTCCCCGTACAAGAATCATCCAATTCTCAGAGACTACTGCTGTTTGCGACTCACAGTTAGCATAAAATAAATTACCTTCCTCTGAAAATTGGTGTTAGTCATGAGGCAGATCTTGGACTTTACAACCACAGACCAAACATGTCACAAAGGTATTCAGGCAGCTATGTTAAATACAGTTTCACAACACTAATTAATTGACATATATATTCTCAAATTTATAAAAGTAAAAAAAATCTTGCTCTATTATAAAACTATGAAATTAGACCACAAGCGTATACAAAGTTAGTGCAGGAAAAGTATTCTGATTTAAAATTATCTTTGTATTTTTAAATCTACTTGAATTTTAGTCATGTTGATAATTTATTTTTTTTCATTTATTGCATATGAGATTTTCTGGCGTTCTCTAAATTGATTCCTATTTCTGTTTTTTAGCCAAGTCAACATTATTTGTAAAGAACTTTTAATACAGCAGGCACTGACCAAAGTGCTGAACAAAAAGTAGTGGAACTAAAATTCAAGAAAAATGTTGAAACAGGAAAATACAATATGAAATACAAAATAGAATACATGTAAAGAAAATACTAATAAATGAACCACTTATATCAGATTGAAAGCTAAGAACAAGAGGTGGGTCTTAAAATCAGAATTAAAATGGTAAGCAAACAGGCTTTTCTAATTTGCAGTGGAAAAGCGTTCATTGACTTTAGGAGGCGCAACGGCACATCTGCACTGGAGGGACAGAAAACTCCCTCATTATATGGAAATCCAGCAGATGGTAATTAAGCCATGGAAACAAACTCTTTCACATAACTTTAGTGCCGTGCTCACGTGACATGATCCTAAAGCACATCCCTGCATCCTGACATTGTCCTCCGAATTACACAGTATGTAGATGCAAAAATGTGACAAGGATGCAAAAATGAATAAGCAGATTTGAATCAAGTGCTGCGTTTGCATGCAACAAGAAGCATGAGAAACGGTGAGATGATATAGGTCAGGTTTAGAGAAGTCATTTCAAATAGGTCATGCAAGGTTAACCATAACTTACACGTTTAACAAACCCCACATGCTGCAAGAGAAAAACTGCAAATATATATATATATATATATATATATATATATATATATATATATATATATATATAATCCACTTTTTAGATTTTAATTTCTGTCTGACCTTTTTTTTGTGGATGTTTTCTTTCTTCCCTTTTTGCTTTTGTGCTTATCTCCAAAATGCCAAACAAATAATTTCACGAGACCAAAAAAGGACATCTCAACACCATATATATGTATATATATATGTACTGTTTACATAGGAAATGGCTACCATGTTAGATTTCATAGAAATCATGTTCAAAGACAAGCAAACAGGAAACAGTGCGTCAACCCACTACGAGCGCAGTTTGTCCTTTGAAAATAACACCACAAGATTCACCCCTCAAGAGAGAAGTCGATAACGTTTAAGATGAAGAAGAGAAAATATCCGAAACATCACTTCTGACTGGTCATAAAAAAAAGAAAAGAAAAGAAAAGAATTAGTGCGATGTAAAGATCTGCATTTCTTCCACCGATAAAATCAACAAGCCTGTGGTTTTGGAGACGGAACATGCGAACCGGAATCGTTCTGTTTTACTTTTTCTTTCCAACTATCGCAAAGGGTTGCTGTGGGAAAAAACAACAACCGAGGATTTTGACAGGTACTCCTCCCGGCTTTTTATGAACGTGTCTAAAGATTCAAAGCTAGCGTGCAGGAACTTATAAACAACTGAACAATTTGGTCAAAGGAACAAAAAGAGTTTGATGCAGCTGCAAAGCTCCTGTCTGCAGATCAGCCGTTTCATCACTACAAAGCTGTGGAGGGGGAAGTCTTTGTGATGCCATGCGATCCATCTGAGAAGTCCCCTGTGAAGAGAGCCGGAGCTGACGACGGCAAAGCATGTGGGGAAGAGTTTGTGGCTAAAGATGCTGGAGAAAACAGAAGCTTCACAGGGTAACTCATGTGGTCACTGTAACAACATTCATTTTAACTGAAAGCTAGAGTTTAACTCCATTCACTAAAGTGCCTCGAACATTGGGTTCATGTTTATATGTTGTTCCTTAAAAACGTATGTTTTATTACGCTACATACTAAAAGTTTCTTGGTTAAAGTATTGTTGATCCCACCTCTCCAACTTGACTGTTGCTGCAGGTCAAATTCGACTCTGCAGGTCATCGCAAAAACCAGTTTGAGATGCTTCGAGCCTGAAGAGAGCAGCGTGATGCTGCTGGCTCACATTGAGGGACGCATCCCCTGTCCCGGACATGCCTGTTATAACAACACAGGTGTGGTTTGGTACAAGGTGAAGTACATACAAGAGCAAAGTGACAACCTCTCACAACACCCAAAACCACTTCCTTGCAGAATCCATTTCTGATTGTTTTTCACGACTGAGGTACTTCGCCAGTGCCAAATGGGAGCGGTGACATGCACCTATAGGTCCCAAATTCACTCCTGTATGCCTTCTTGCAGAAAAACAGACTCGTATCTATAGCGAGAGAATCCTGTGTTGAAGACGGGGAGCTTCATCTCTGCACAGTCTACAGAGAGGACACGGGTGTATTTTATTGTGACAGACGAATAACTGAGCAAGGAGTCACGTGGGTCTTCAGGAGGGCCGTCCACGTTAAAGTCATACGTAAGACTTTTCGATATTTCTGCTATAATTCAAAAACCTAATCTGAAGACGTTTCATGCATGTGCTACACCATGACTGCCACAGTGAATCACACTCATGTTAAGAGCAAAGAAACAAAAGTCTGAAAGTTTTGATTTATCATTAAGCACCTCCTCTGTACTGCAAAGCAGACATACTGCTCACACCTGTTCTACGAACACACAAAATCTGCACTGAAAAATCACAAGGTCACAGTTCTGCAAAATGCAATAGACAAAACAAATAAGTCTTACATTTTTGCCATGTCATTCAATAAATGAATTGACAAATGCATGCAACAACTGCGTTCAAGCAGAAACATTTTCTGGGTCTTTTAAACATAAATTTCCATGTCCTAGTATGCCTTTCAAGCAACACTCCACTTAAAGGATTGCATTTTATGCATGCATCCACTTGTGAGCAGGCTCAGAATCATTGCAAGAACTTCGAAAACCTTCATTATGTGGGCAGTATGTTGCATTAGCCCCCAAATACGGCAGCGATTTTTCCAGATCACCAAGTGTGAGACGTGTTCGTCATAACTGTTTGTTTTTATTTCCCCCAACCAATAAATTAGTTTTTGAAACTAGGAGGCCTCTTCTGCAGAAAGTGGTCGACTGTGTGGTTGCTGGAGCCTTTGCTCTGCTGTGGTAGATGTGTGGTGTCAAAAATACATAAAATATACATATTGAACATTATATATATATATATATATATATATATATATATATATATATATATATTTATTTTTTTATTGGAGAAATGCATATCATCTAAGAAAAACAGTACCTTCATAACCTTTTAAAATCAGATGTATTGGTAAAAAAAATATATATTAATGAGCAGTCAGTCTTTAGGTCTGAGGCAGAGAGGAAGTTTCAGAAATGCAAGATTCAGTTTTTCCACTGTTAGCGAGAGCGCTCATGCTCATAGCATACTTTGTGGTTTTCCTTTTCCCACTAAACAGAGCTTACATACCCCAAGTAATGCTTTCCTGCAGTCACACTTGAATGTAAAGTTCATGTTCGTTTAAAATGTGAAATATTTTCCGGTTTCTTTGTCTTGTGTTTTTAATTGTCCAACTTTATGTATCAAAGTGTTAATAGTACAGACGCAGCAAATCTACTTAATAATAATGATAATAATAATAATTTACCAAGAGGTAAAAGAAGAGATAATTCACACTATTCAACACACTTATGTGACATTTCATAATGTCCAGTGATTCAAGTGCTTTTTAGCTCCAATAGAGAATTCATTAATTGCACAACTCAATGCATGTAGACGTCTGAATGCAGTGGCAACAAGCATAAGAACGGGGGGAGAATGTGGATTTAGGTAACCTGGTGGTTGGAGGCTTGCCAGACGGGTCTGAATATTTCAAAAACAACATTTTGTGGGGATTATCTGTGGCTCTAAGAAAAAGGCCACTGAGTAAGTGTGTGTGTCTCAATAGGGACACACACACACACACACACAATAGTCCCAATGACATATTGCCATTGTAAGTATTTTCCCTTGCATTAACTTTGACTGTTTCATTTCTGTAGTGCGCAACGTTTACTTAGAGATGCTACCATGAGGAAATCCACAGCAGCATTTGAAACCGCTTTTTGCTTAAACCAGCTAGTTACTTTATGGGGTATAATGTATTTATAAAAGTATTAAATAAGCCCTATTTGTTAAGAATGCTGTTATTTATCCTTCTTGGTGCACTTCTTGGTTCATCAGAACTCTGTTTTCACAGTACTTTTTTTTTTTTTTTTTTTTTTAAGAAAAATGAAACTAATCTAATCGCTCCATATCTGTGGCTTACCAGTGCTTTACTGTTTCACCTCTGAGTTTCTCAGTCACTTTCTTTTTTTTTTCTACCTTCTCCACTTGAAAGTGTTATCTAATTTGCTGGCGTGATGTTTGGTTTTATTCTGAGACAAGTTTTAATCTTGGCAATCTGAGTTTTAATCTTGGCAATCTGAGTTTCTCTTACAGTTTGATGGAGGATTTCCAGACTCGTAAAATATCATTTCCTACTCCAAAGTGTATTGAAATATCTACTTAAACTAACAGATTGTTAGTGATAACCCAAATCTGTGACACACAAAAACACATTTTTGTCCTGTTAAACCAAACTCATATAAATATGACTTATAGTCATCTAAAAAAAATAAATAAATACTGTTTCAATAACCATCAACAACTGACATTCTCACTGATTTTTTATGGCTGAAGAGGGAAAGTGGAAGACTGTTGCTGTCAATTAGATGCACTAGATTAACTGAACAATCAGTAAATGTGACCACCACTATAAAAGCTGCAACTTTAGTTCTGCACTTTTAAGGATGAAATTAACAATAGTCTTACATAGCATGCTGATTAATTTCTTTTTGCATTTTTATATGTAAGAGTTTCTATGTTTGTATAGCGTAACATCTTTGAAGTCCCATGTTTTGCAGAATGAAAATATAACTTTAGTTCCTGTTACCACAGCATTTACAGAAGCAAACTCTCCTCCCGTGGTTAAGTATCCAGCTGCCAACATGACTGAGGAGGTTGAGCTTGGTAAGTGCGTTGATGCAGCTAAATTGACTAACATCAAAATCCTTGATTTTTTTTTTTTTTTTAATCACCGATTTTTTTATTTACATGATATAGACTATTTAGAATATCCCAGCGTAGTTGAGCCAGGCATTTTATACCTGTACATCTGAAACAAGTTGTTTTCTGTTTCAGGTCAGCCTCACAACCTCTCGTGTGAGGTAGACTTTGATTTTGAGGTAAACATTTCTCGAAAAGTAGAGTGGTTCATGAATTATGGCGGCGATATGGACAACATGACCCTGGTAGACACGGAGCGACATGAGTGAGTGAATAAGGGCACTTTCAACTCACAGCTTTGCTTTGAAATGGAAAGTAAGTTAATGTTCTTCTACATTCCAGAGAAGTCTTCTTTTCAGATATCAAGGTTACGCAGACGTACACCATAAAGGAAGTGACGCCTCAGCACCTGAAGCACGCATACACCTGCTTAGCCGGCAACACTGTGGGAAACAACAATGTCACAATTAAACTTAAAGAAAAAGAGCAAGGTAGCTCATTTGTGCTCCATTTGTTATGCATTTTCAATTCAGCATTTGAGCTTTTAAAATTACGTCGTCGCTCCAACAGCTGCATATAAAAAACAATAACCGAGTCAGCTACATCGGTATGACTGGGCGCTTTGGTTATTACGTTTAGTTTCCTTAAATCAAACTTGTGTGGGTGTGAACTGATGAAGCAAAACCCAAAACTAAAACCACGTGGATTTATAAAAGCTCAGATTTTGATTGAGAAGATAACATAATCATATCAGCTCAACAACAAAAGAATGCTATTCAGGTAGCTGCACCAAGATAAAAATATTATGGTTCATTTTTTGTCTGGACAAAATGTTGTAGTAATTATATTTTCAACTATAGTAGATAACAAGATTAAAAAAAATCCATTTAAGTTTTTTATTTGATTACATTTTTAAGCCAAACTTACCAATTTTTTCATTATTTTAGAAAATGTTCTCCATTCTCACTCAATCCCAAAGAGGCCAAAGTTCAAATCATTTTGCAGCTTTAGTTGATTTTTTAACGGATTATGTTTCATTTTAAAACCTTTAGCAAAAAACAATAATGTGTCATACTTGTTCATTATGCTAAAAAAAATGAATTGCCTTGTTGGGGTGCCAATAAGAAAATAAATAGTTTATCTGATTGTGTATTGTAGTAATTAAGCTACACAGTAATGCCATTTTAAGATGTGTGTGTGCTTTCATTCCAGGGAAATGGCGGTCACTGGTCGGTTATCCGTTTGGCTGCTTTCTGCTGGTCGTCAGCCTGGGAATCATCCTGCATGTGAAGTGGGTGGAATTACAGCTCATCTTCAGATCACGCTTCCAGTTTGGAAAAGATGATGGAGGTCAGAAAACACGCACACGCGCATGCTACGACTAATCTCATTGCTAAGATCTGACATTGTGAAATCTCGCGTTATTTTTATCAGGCAAATCGATGCAGTTTTCTGACAATACACAGGAATGTTGCTTATGATAGAGAACAAAATAAATTCCTACTTTAATATTTAAATATATATTTTTCTTACCTTGCAGAGAAGGAATTTGATGTTTTCGTGTCATATGTGTGGACTGGTCCATCAGCAGAGGCGGTAAAATGTTTGGCCATTTCCTCCAAGCCTTACAGTGACGCAGGAGGTATGAGCCGATATGCGTATCATTGTTTGGATTTAAAAGAGAACAAAAAAGCTCATGTTTTGTCTCCTCCGAATATCAAACGTAGAGATACAGAGCCGTGAGGAACCGATAGAAATGCGGCTGACCCGGGTGTTAGAGGACCAGTGGGGGTATCGCGTCTGTCTGCTGGAAAGGGACATTCTTCCAGGAGGAGGTAATAGCATCAGCTGCGTGTGTGTATCTGTCTCCACAAATGTTTCTTTTTTTTATTAATTATCTGATCTTGCTTTACAGCTTACACAAACGATGTGGTTCTCACTATAAACAGAAGTCGAATGCTCATCTGTGTCTTGTCAGCTAAATATTTCGCCAGCAGCAACGCTGTGTTTGTACTGGAATCAGGAGTCAAGGTAGGCCGGAATATTTCAGAGGGGTTTCTAAACCTATAGCTGCTTTTTTTCCCTTTTTTTTTTTTTTTGAGAGTGTACTACAGTGGAAACTGGAAAATAAAATAAAAAACTCACAATATTAAAAAAAATAATAATTTTGGCTCTTTGATCCGCCAGATAACAGATTCACAATTAGTCAAAAATGGATGGTTTTAAAAGGATAGTTTCTACATTCTCATAGAAAGTTATCAAATGATAAATTATGCTTTGAGATTTTGCATTGCACATAATTATTCAAAATTAATTCCACCTAAGTTGTTTCATTTACATACTTATCGATTTAAATGTTTTTGCATGTTTTTTTTTTAAATACCAGAAGAAGAAACGCAAGCTAGTACAATCCCCACTGCTTTTCATTCACAAGAATCTCTAGTTCAACATTTTCTACATAATTCCCCCACGCGCCCGCACAAAACTTTGTGGGCTTTTAAAGGAAAAAAAAGAAAACACCATAACTGTTACAAATCCAGTTTATACTCATCCTGAGAGCAATACAAAAACAACTTGGTTTCATTTTGTGGCTGTTTTGACATAAACTGAAACCGGTACCGGTGCAAGAAATCAAGAAGCTCACTCCACAACAAAACACAAAGAACCCTCTGTAGTTTCTGAATGTTTCAGTTTACCATCCTGATTCACTAGTGAAGTCATTTTAACCCCAGTGACTCACATCTTCTTCCACATCTTTAGGCCTTACTGCAAAACTCTGCCCTCAAGATGCTCTTGATTTGGACCAGAGGAACTTCGGCATCCTTCATCCAGCCAGAACCTCCACTGCCCAAACTGGTGCAGAGAGCCTTGAAGGTGCTTCCCAGTCTGCAGTGGAGCACAGACGCACCTTCCACGACCGCCAGGAGCTTCTGGATCTCTTTGCAGAAAGCCATGCCAGCTGACGGAGCGAGGCCGGCTTCACGTGTGCAATGAGAGGCCTGAGGTGTGGGAAAAACGTTTCCCCGCTGGAACTCATTATGCGTTAGTTTTCATAAACATGCGTCACCAAAAGACCGTATCATAAAGCTAAAGCTGAATCTGAAATGTAAATAAATATGTAATTTATCATGATTTCTCCTACTGCTGCAATAAATAAATGAAAACCATTTTTTTTAAATTCATACTCACTAGACATGACTGAAACAAAGACAACAGCAATAGTTGATATATTTTATTCAGAGATGTCAGAACGAATGGCTGCGTAATCCACAGAAAAATCAAAACTATACATTTTGGATAGTGGGAAAAGAGTTGAAGACACAACACACATGTTGATGAGTTAAATTCAAAAGGAAAATAGTTTTGGGAAAGTACCTAATTTTAACAAAAGGGCAACCAAGAAAGTGTGTATGGTAACGATTCAATGTTTAAATATTTGACAACAGAGAACATTTACTGCAAGCGCGACAAACTGGATTTCGGCTGCATGTTTGACAGGGCAAATGAGGCAGAAATTAAAACAAAAAGTGTTCTCATAGGTGAGGGAGTTGGTAAAAGCAAAGGGCTGTGCAGTAAAAGTGAAGATCTAAATTCAAAAAAGAATTTAATCTGAAAGCAAAACAAAAAGAAAATAAAAACCTACACTTAATAATTTAACCCACCGACTAGTTTGTGGATTAAAAAATAAAACATTGTCACTATGTACATTTTTACACCAACGTCAGACAAGCAACATGCTTGTTAGGATTAAACCATACCAGCGCATGGAGGAGGGAACAAAAACGGTAACAGCATGAGGACAGAGACTATCCCAATCATCCAATTAGCCAACAAAACAAAAGCAAGACGTAGCGAAGAAAAAAGTAAATTATTTTCTGGCCATCTTCTCCCTTCGTCATTACTACTCCACATCTCTGGAGACAAGAGGCACCAGGCAAAATGTCTCCTCTTGAGTTAAGATCAACCAGCTGTGGTTAAAAGCGTAAACACAAGGTGGAAGACTGAAAGTAGCCTTCACTGCTGTGCGCCAAGTTGTACAAACCGAGGCTGCAGAGACAAAATTGAGAGCCTTCGTAGATATCTCACATTAACAAGTACAAAAATGTCATTTAGTGACAGAACTTTGTGGCAGTGATTTACAACTTGTCAGACTGGGCCTTCAGCTTCCTCTCCCAGAGTTTCTGATTATCAGAGAAGCCCTGCTTGCCCTTGTTGAAGGAGTTGGGGCCTGCAGATGTTGGGGTCTCCCTGAAAAGATAAGTTTATCGTCTTAGGTCAAGTTAAGAAAAAGTTAACACACAAAAAAAATCTCCCTCACAAAATGTGTTTTTTTTTTCTTTTTGAAAAAAAAAAAAAAAAATATATATATAAAAAACTGATTTACTAAAACAAAAACAGGCAAAACTGTCACAGCTTTTGTACCTCCCAATGTTCTTCATCCTCATCTTTGCTTCTGGAGGCATTTCTTCTGGTTCGCTCTGCACAAGGGAAAAAAAAAACTAACATCAGCTACTTTTCATCGATTCCACTTCATATGACGTTTTTGTTTTTTTCCTGAGCGGGTACTTACATCATCATCTTCGTTAAAAACTGACACCAGCTTTTTTGGAGGAAGTGATGGCACTACCTCCTTGGGTTTCTAGAACCGGTCAGGGACAAAATAACAAAGTAAAATGGCAAAGCAGCATCACACTTCCTTGTTTTGTAAAGTAACAAAAAGACATCCTCATATTCAGTAAGAGTTAAGTAAAAAATATAAAATAAAAATAGTAATTAACCAACTTTAGGCTGTTTCAAAACACAAACACATGGAAATAGAATCTGCTTATCTTTATAACCCAAAGACATCAAAATTTCCATGGCTCAGACCTAAGTGTGTTCATTTTAAGGCTGTTCTGCAACTACTTTCACAATACTATCTGCACAAATTGTATTCTGTAAAGATATACTGCTCAACACTTACCGTTGCTCCTAGTTTGATAGAAATAGGGTTTGATTTCTTCGCCATTTTACTGCCCATGCTGAAGCCAATTTTGGAGGTTTTGCATGGTGCTGGTTGGTCTGCTGAGGACTCGTCCTCGTCTTCAGGGGTAAGATGCTGAGATGTGCGTTTGACAGCAGTCCCATCTGCCCCCCCAGTGCTACAAGAGACAGGCTTAGTTTTCACTCTGTCCTCCTCCTCCTGTGGCCCTGCTTGAGGCAAGACAACTCACCAAGGTGAACAACTGCTTTGTGGGATCTGGGAGTGTTCAAAGCTACAATTTAAGTTCTTATTTGCTTAGAATTCAGATTGCAAGTCTAATTTATGAATGTCACAGTTAATGGCAGTAGCTGATAGAGTTTACACCACATATGGAGCCAAGGATAGCACTAGGAAAACTGCAGATATTACAAACTAGAAGAAAACATGAATTGATACACTGAAGTCACTGCAGCTGCCATCTTAACAGTGACAGTGCTAGTCAAATTATTCTAGAATAAAAGGTTAGTTTCTTAAAAACATATTTCAAATGCCTTTAAACTTGATCATGCAGGCTTTCTACTTTATATCAAGGTAGTCACAATGTAGTGACTACCTACACTACATAGTAGGTAGATTATTTCAATGCCTTTTCCCTAACTAGGAAATGATTTTTGATTTGTTGGGGGAGAAAAAAAAAACAATGATCACATATGAAGAATTATATTAAAAGGTCTATTCAGGATTTGTGAAAATGAATGCACATGAATATCACTACTATGCAGCATAAACAGAGCATATTCTTAAAAAAAGAGCTAATCATATTTAATATACTACTATTACTACCGATGCATGGTTACCTTAAAACAAAAATTCATAGTGGTTTCAGTCAGATACAAACCATATAGATATGGTGTGATTTTAATTAGACACATTTTTCATCTGGCATTTAACACCAGCCAAATAAAAATGATAAAATAAAGCCAACAGCATTAAAAACTGAATGCAGTTGCTTATTTCATTATTCTTTTATCTAGCCATCAATAAATCAAAAAGTAATTTAATAGTGTCTCCAATTCCTCTTACATCAAGAGGTTTGCCTTGCAACTGCCTGTGCTAAGTTAGCTTAGCAAATTCTTAGCTTAACTTAGCAAATAACAAAAGACTACTGTTACCTAAACTCATGTAAATGATCAGTAATTCTCTTCGCTCATGGTGTGTAGCCTCATTAACACACTTTAAGTAACATTACTTGCAGCCTTAATCCAGCGTTAATGGTACTAGCAGTAGCCAGCTAAAGCTAACATGTAGTTCTCTCGTTGAAGTTCACAAAACGTCTATTTGTAGGACGAGCTTCTTTTAAGCAAACGGGTAGCACATCAATATACTATTTAACAGTTGTTATGTGTTAACTAGATTTTAAACATCAAAACAGCACAAGTATCACCTCCGTCGTCGGAGCTATTTTTCCTGACAGGCCTGTTATCCGCCATCATATCTTTCTCTGGCATCTGCCACTAGTCTTTATTTGGCGCTGTTTGATTTATGAACTTCACAATATTCGCAAAATAGAGACGAAGAAGAAGCAGCAGAAGGGGGAAAAAAACACAAAAATTATATCAAGCTAACTTGTAAGGGAAAGAGAGAAGCAGGTAAGAAATATTCAGTTACCAAGTTAAGAAAAACATTATGTCAGGGGATCAGTTTTAAGACATATAAAAGAAATTAAGACGGTAACTGCATTCCAGATTGCTTGAAAATACTGTCTGTGTGTTGTGTTAGCTAACCTTCGTTTTCTGTGGCACTGCTATCTTAAGGTAGCATGCGACTAATATCCTACATATTAATCCACATTATTACCAAATAATGTCGCATAATTTCTTTTTCGCTGGTATTTTTTTAAATCCACCCAGGGGTTTGAAATGTTTTACAACTTATTTCCTTGAGCCTTGAAACGTCACCTCTAATCGAAAAGGTTTGTTTGATGATTGAGTCATTACAGGGAAGGAATTCCTACATTTCTGGGTTTGAATAGAACTTGAAACAGTTTAAAGCATTCGGAATTAATGTATTTAATGCTACCACAGGCTTCAGGGTTAATTACCCTTCAACCAGCATATGTAAAACCATAGGCATGTGCCCTCTGTTCATGCATGTATTTCTAATTTCTTTATTGTTTCTCTTAGGTTCTTTGTAAAGTTTTTGGTTAAACAATGTACCAGTCGGCATGGGACAGGCCCTGTGTATATGCTCCCGTGGTTCCATCACCATTGATAACAAAAAGTACTACTTTGTCCAGAAACTGGATGAAGGGTGAGTTGACTTGATTGTGTTGTAAGGTTTCATGTCACCTGCTGTGCAACTTTATATTTATTGTAATGGATCTTACTGTAAATCATGCAAAATATAAGCTCTGTCTTTTACACAGCAGCCCTAATTAAGTTTTTTTTTTTTTTTAATGCAAACCCCAAAATGCGAAATTTCCCTTCCCCCCCCCCCCCCCTTTTATTGTCATGCTTCCTCTAACCGGCTTTCTCTCTGTCAATTCAGTGGGTTCAGCTACGTTGATCTGGTTGAGGGGGCAAAGGACGGACAGTTCTACGCTCTGAAGAGGATCTTATGTCATGATCGCCAGGCTCGCCAGGAGGCTCAGACGGAGGTGGAAATGCATCAGATGTTTAATCATCCCAACATCTTGAGCCTGGTTGCATATGCCTTCTCTGACAGCGGAGGCAAGACGGAAGCCTGGCTACTTCTGCCTTACGTTAGAGTAAGTCGATGCTGTAATTTGGAGGACGAAGGAAACTTGCCACAGTGTGATCCTGTTGTGATTTGTTTGTGTGTTTGTGAGCAGAAAGGAACCCTGTGGTCTGTCTTAGAGAAGCTAAGAGACAAAGGGAGCTCAATGCCAGAAAACCAGATTTTGAAAATCTTCCGCGGAATCTGCTCTGGTTTGAAGACTATTCATGACAAAGGCTATGCCCACAGGTAACGTCGCCCAACTTTCAGAGATGAGCAAATCGTATTTGTTGTAGTTTATGTGATGTTGTATGCATCCATGTGCCAAAACACAAAGCGCAAGTGGGTCTATGTAAAAGATATGATCACAGGAGGATTCCATAAAGAAATACAGATTAGTTTCACATATTTTTTTAGATGCAGTTGTTTTAAGTAAATATTCATTTATTTGGTCCAAGAAAGAAATAACCATCTGCAGAAACACTGCAAATAATTATTGACGATGGACATCATGGAGGGGCGATGTGAAGCGGAACAGCTAATCATATCTTGCATGTTAACACGCAGCCTGCCCAATATCATAACTACAGAAGTTGAGACTTATGCTCATGAACAGATTAATAAGATTAGTTTTATTCATCTGTGCCCAATCTGCTCGTCCATCACAGAAAAGCACGAGAAGAGTGATGAAGGCTTTTGATTATTGAAAACATAGTGTGATAAGAGTGATGTGTATGAATATTTGACAGCACTGCTGTGTAAAAACATTTAAATTAGCAAGTCTGCTGATGTGCTGGGTTTTTTTTTTTTTTTTTTTTTTTGTTTGCCAAAACATTCTAAGTTTGCCATTCCTACAGAATTCAGCTTTCAGTGTTTATAACTTTGTGACTGACTTGTGTGTAAAAAGCCGTCTGGTTATTATTGTCCACCATTTGTGTAATTTTATTTAAATCTGACAGGGATCTGAAACCCACAAATGTTCTCTTGGATGAGGAAGACCGGCCAGTTCTAATGGATCTGGGCTCAATGAACCGGGCAAGAATTGAGGTAATAGTGGACATCTATGGAAAGTTGGAAAATCTTTACTTATCAATTGTGAATATGTTCACATGGTGATAGCCGCCTATAAAATTATGAAGTTAATTTGATGTGATCAACAGACTGCAACACATGTTGTCACTTAGACACATATTGTCGCAGAGACAGAAGTGTTAAAACATAGTATATAGCTGCCATTAATTCATAAATGATGCTGAATACTCCAACAGGTTTTCTTTTTCAATAAAAGGTTCTGGTTTTTCACCACTAGGTGGCAGCTTAGCATTGTTGATGCTATTATAACTCTCCATAAGATGAGGCTCACATCCTAACATCTTCTGTCTTTCTGGTAGTTTTTCTCAGTGCAGCCATTGTACATGTATTTTGTTTTCAAATCAACAGCACCGTTTTTATCTGTTAATTCAGGGGGAAAAAAGCATTTCTCTTTGAATTCATAACTTGGATGTTCAGAAATGGTGTCAAAGATTGTATTTTAGTTTTATTTGTGCTGTGAACGTTGAAGTTTACCAGATTTACTTTTAGGCGTTACTCACCCTGTCAGGACTTTAATACTTATTGATCTGTTTTTTATTTTTTTAAATAGGTCAGAGGATCCAGAGAAGCCATGACTGTGCAGGACTGGGCGGCCCAACGATGTACCATTTCCTACCGAGCTCCTGAACTCTTTAACGTCGAAAGTCACTGCATTATAGATGAGCGTACTGATATTTGGGTAAGACGTCTTCCTCCCCGTTTTGAGCAAATTGTCCAGTTTATTTACTGTATTTAACTCTGGATCTCTCCGACGCTTGAAATAAAAGTGAAAATCTTTAGTTCTCCTTCTGTGTGTGTTTCCATAAACCTCCAGTCGCTGGGCTGCGTGCTGTACTGCATGATGATGCTGGAGGGCCCTTATGATCTGATCTTTCAGAAGGGGGACAGTGTCGCTCTGGCTGTCCAGAATCCAGTGACCATCCCTTCAACTTGTAGGTCAGTATTCAAACTGCAACAACAAGGATGAGCACTTACAACAGCATTTTCAAAGTTTTGTAGCAGTTGTTAACCAAGATTTCTTTACACTTCTTGCATTTTTCATCCACTACTTCCGTCTTGTACTGTGTCTTGTTGCTTTTGACGACTTCTTCCAGCAAAATAACAACAAGTAAAATTCTTGTCGTTTGTGATTCAAATCTAAACTATTAGCTCAACATTTGCATCACTGGAGGTGAATTAATCTTTTGTGTGTCTGTTTTTGATTCAGTTACTCCAACGGTCTCCAGACGCTGCTGAGCTCCATAATGGTTTCGAATCCCCAGGAGCGACCGGGCGTCGGCTGGGTCCTCGACCAGGTCCAGGACCTGCAGAGCCGCAGTCCAAACACTCAGACCAACATGGTGTGACTCCTGCGTGGTGCACTTCATGTAGGGCCATGGACACTTCACCACGTCAGCGTACCTTCGCTTAGTTCCACGGTGAAATCTCACCTTTTATTTGTTCTCTTAAAGTGTAAATTGCTTTTTTTTTTGTTTTTTTTTTATTTTTGTTTTTTTAAATCGTGACAGTTGCTATCTAATTAATTGCTTAATCCTTTTAAAGCAAAATTAAATAAATGCCTTAAATTGTTTCACACTCTAAAGTGCAATGCACTACCCTGTCGTTGGTATTAGGATAATTTCACTTTCTTTCTTTCTTGATGGCTGTTAAAGGGAATGAATAGTTCATGTTTTTCTCAAATGATCGGCATTTCATTTTAGCCTTTGAATAGTTCTGGGAAAAAGGGAGAGGTGTTCGCTGGGTTTACCAAAAAGCAGACAAAATCATTCATCATGTCATATCTTGTTGGCTTTATCTGTTCTGAGTAAAATGAATCCAAACCTACATTACGTAAAAAGGTCAATTTTGAGTAAATGGCTGGAGGATTTAGTTATTTACATCTTACAGGGTGCCACTCTGTCCTCCTTTTTCCAAAGCTAACCTGGGACAAATAGCCAATGCTGTATATTTAGTACCTGCAGCTTCCTGTCCTGCTTCAGTAAGCGATATATTGTAACGTTTGGGCACAGCAATGCAGTCGCTGCATTGCCATTCCAATGAAGCTGAAATCAGCTGCCAGCTGATTGCACTAATAGACGGCCTCAATTTGTTTCCTTTGACACACATAAGGCACGGTTGCTGTAGAGACCCAACTTTGTGAAGTTTGAATGCCTGATATTTAGCTCGAAATGTGTATTTTAACAAAGAAAATTATTTTATGTTTAATGGGAAAAAAATGAAGCAAGCGTCAATTTCTTGTTGGATATAGTTATAGTTTTTATGAATATTGTCATTATTATAGTCGGATAATATTGAAATTGACACTTTCCAGTGAATGAATGTTGCTTGAATTTAGCATGTTGGGTTACATTCTCTGTGAAAAAGGACTAATGTTTATCTGTTTCTCCTCAGTTTTGGTCCAACATCTGTTTTTAAAACATCAGCTGTTATTTTTAGACAACACCTTCACATTTTCTCTGTTTATAAACGCCATCTTTTAGCCCCAGTTGGAGTCACCAGTGCAGTGTGTGTCTACATAGTGCTGTGATTATTCATCTGTGTTTACTGACACTTTATTTACAGTTCCAGATTTCCATGTCTTACATCACAAGTAGGTAAAAACAACAAATCTGATGATTAGACCAAAGGTTATATAATCAAGAAAACGGCTTTTTAGATTCAGTAATCCCATAGAAAAACATATATTGACAGTATGTTGAGGCGGTACGGTTTATGCTACTGCAGGATGACACTTTTCTTGTTATCGTATCATTTTTATGTTTATAATAGTGTTTTAATCAAATTAGTATTTTGCATTCCAGAATTGCCTGTGTTTAGTATTGATTTCCTGACACGTATGTGTGTGTGTGTGTGTTTCACACTTTAGTTTTCTCAGGGTATGCTTACATAACCGAAGATCCACACTAGTGGATTACCAAGGTACCTGGAAAAACAAATGTTTTTGGCAGTCATAATTAATTTATTGCTTTTGCGGCTGTAACGCAGTAATATTTTGACCATGAAGAGCCAAATTAGCTTTGTTATTTGAGTTGTACAGTTAGAGTTTATTGACTTTTTGGTGTAAAAACATCTTCTTTTGATGCAACGGTTGGTTTCAAGCAATGACTTTAAAGTCTTGTGTTTTTGCAAATTAAAACCTACTTTAATGCTGCTGGTAAGACAGTGGAACGATGTGAGTCAGTCGTTATTAAAAGGTTATTTATGATTACTGGAAATTGGTAAAAACAAAAACAAAAAAAAACATCTCATATTTTCCGCACTGTAATGATGAGTGTATAAATGTTAAATATGTAGCATTCTATATTCTGTACACTTTGTAATAATTATGAAATAAAACTACTTCCTCTAATTTGCTCTATTCTAAGCGCTCCTTCCTCTGCTTATACTTTAATAAACAAAAGCCAGTGGAGACCCCTGCTGTCAAAAAGTGGCGTTGCAGTGAAATACGTTGTGTAAAGGTGAGACGAGGAATGCCGGGAACCAAGGTTTGCAAGCACAATGTCACAGCATGATGGCTTCTGTCTCACTGTTTTAATGTTTTGACTGAAAACTAAATGGTAAAACAAATCAGAGTCTTGAAACTGAATTGTAGACATAAATCAAACTTTTAAGCAATCGTTGATGTAGTTAGAATAGAAGCTGCATTCAGACTTAGGAAAAATGAATCTTGATTAATGCTCAAATCTTTCCTATGCTCGAATCTTTTCTATGCTCGAGACCTCTTAGAAAACCTGAACATGCACAGGCAGAAAGTTCAAACTTCATGCAGAAAATATACATGTTGGCTATTTGAAGAGAAATGACTGAAATGATATGTGTAGATGAGATGAGCTGCATCGCTAGGTTGATCTTGTAGAATACTCCTGTGTCATTTAAGTTGATCCTGACTCCTGAAATGTCAAATGTGTAAAGTAGAAGAAAAACAAAGTGGACTGTAGTTACACAAATGCACTAAAATTTGTTGCTTTATCCAAAGTTAGTTTTCAGAGTAATGGTTTCCTCCTTCCAGCCCATATTGGTTCAGGTCATGAACGACACTGTCTAGCCAACTTCAGCCACAATCGTTTGACCAGACAAGTTTATATGTAATAACATATAAACTGATACATTTTCAGTAACGAGGCAATTCAAAGTGGTTTACATGAGTAAAAGGAAAATCAAACTACAAATAAGCAAAAACATTGTAGAAGCAAAGCAATGAGAGGTCGAAGGACAGACTGTATTTTTTTTTGTATTCCAGCTGTTATTAATCAAATACAATACTAAAGAAATTAATTTTAAAGCCTTGATTTAGAGGAAAATGGAGTTTCAACATTTTTGCAGTTTTCTGGAAGTTTCTTCATACAAGCTGAATTGCTGTTTCTCAATGTTTGGTTCTGATTCTGGGAATGCAGAGTAGAACTTGAATCATAAGACCTGAGTGGAAAATTAATACAACAGGTCTTAAACGTATTTTTGGTATGCTGCTGGAGTCAATGTGACTAAAGATAAATGCAATGTCAAGTTTTCTAGATCTTGTTCGGACATTGGTCATTTCATCCTGGAAATATTCTTCAGGTGACAGAAGACTGACTTTGTGACTGCGCGTATGTGTCAATGAAGGCTCAGGTCTGAGTCCATCATCGCACACAGATTTCCTGCCTGTTAAGTCGTTTCTATCTAATAACAGAAGCGGTGTACAGTACTGACATTTGATTGTTTCCTCTTATATCAAAAATTATCCACACATTTATTTGTTCTGTGCATCTCCTCAGCAGGGAATGCAGAACTCTGTTATTAGGATTATCTGTATAGCTTCTGTTTCATACAAAGTGAACTACCCTAGATGTAACGAGAGTTTGTATGATTCTAAAGCAAAGCCTCCAAAGTAAGTTTAAATATGGCTTTGAACTTCTAAATACCACCTTCGTCTGGCAATAAGGCAGAATTTACTGTTCATCTACCTCTGTGTACTGGCGGCGTGCTTGGAAACAAATATTAAACTGTTCATGCAGGTGGATTTACAACAGTTGCATCCTCTCCAATAAGCGAGATATTACATTGTGCCTTTGCTTCAATTACATTTAATAAAAATTCCTGCCTTTCCAGGTTCAGGCCTGCAAATGTGACCTATCATAAATAGAGCACAATCTGCCACGTGTTTACAATTTAGATGCCTTTTAGTATCCAAATGTCCCAAGAAGTCATTATGCTTGAAATAATAATTCTTGGTTTGTTTGGTTTCTTCCAGAAACAAAGCTCGGACTCCCTAGTGATCTGTGCACCCACGTTCGCACTCACTAAATTGACAATCGTGGTCTTCTGAAGGTCAGAGTGAAGCCCTACAACACAACCACAAGGTCAGTTATTTTGATCCTAAGGACAACTGTAAGGACCGCTCCCATTCATTCATAGGGCAGCTGGTTGCACCTTGTCTTTTTACAGGAAACCGTATATATTTCATCTGCAGCCTCACCTAAGTCCTCTTGCACAAACTGGTCTCGCAATATATAAACCATCTGCAGTCTTTATTGATTTGGCAATGAATCAATTAGTGAATTATTTAATTAGCGAAGCATTATGGGTCAGCGCAAACCTGCTCCTCGCCTGCAGTGCGTCTAAATCTTCTAAATCATGTTGCACGCTTGGAAGCCATGAGGACGCGTCTATAAAAAAATGGCCAAACAAGCCCGACTAAATACAGAGAATTATTTTACGATTCCGGTAAAACCTTGTAAAGTCATCTGGTGAATTTCTGTTGTTACTTGCCAGGCAGATCTTATTTCTCTAAGGCTTTATGTGGCCAGAGTCAGAACTTTTGCTGTCACTTGAGTCCAAATTGGTCTTGGCTGCAGCCGAAAGAGTAAAATATGGACATTACGTCTGCCCCGTTGAGTGGATGAGTTATGACTTGTGCCTGCGATCAGGGCGGTTTGTCCATCCAGGAGCTTTCTGCGCGCTCATTAATTCACGGGAGTGTTTGGGTTAAAATGCATAATGAGTTCATTAAGGGGGATTGGCGTAATCAAGAAAGGTATTGCCTTAATTACTGGCACCAGGCCAGACCTATCCGTTCTCGGCGAGGCAGGCCACCCACCCCGTCCGCAGAGCTCACTAATTTAATTAAGTGTACAAAACGCTACACCTAACGTCGCCCCGGGGGGCAATTATGGCACTAGATATTGAAAGATCTCCATCGGGGGTATTTTTACTTACTGGCAGGAGATTGCCTGTGTCAGTTAGCTGATTGCATTGATTATATTGATTTGTAACAGCTTTTCGGGTAATTTCATCTACAAAGGTGAGAGCAACACGTTGGCCCAGGAATTTTTTCTCATTTATTTATTTATTCATTCTTTATATAGACCCTGGACTCTTTTGCCAAGTGATTAGATGGAATGGAGCTCCACAATAAGTCTTTTAAAGTGGGAGTTGGGGGAGAGGAGGATCGATAGTTTTTTATTTGCCACATAAGGTCAGTACAGGTAGTCCAGGTTGGTTGTTGTAGATTCTTTTACAGGCTCTCTCCATCTGCTGCCTGATTGATGCGAAGATGCAAGGAAATGGCTTTAAACAGGAAGCTAAAAAAAAAAAGGAGTTGCAGCATTAAAATAGACGCAGGTCACCCAAGCCACCATGAGAGGCAAAATCTTGTTTTTCTACACTTTTGCCAATGCTTAAAATAGTGACATATTGCGAGTCTTAAACTAGTTTAAAACATGAATATGTATTTTTACTGATTTTTTTTAAAAACCTTAACGTCTAAAAATAGTGAGTTTGACATTTTTGGCAAGAGCTTAATAGTTCAAGAAATGTGTTATAACCTTGGAAAATACAAAATGCAAGGCAAGTTAGTTTGAAATTAAAGAGATTGCAGCGACACAAGCCTTCACCTTATGGCTTTCTCTTTGTCACTCCGTCATGTACGGCTGATTTGTATGTTGCACAACTGATAATTGTCAAAGTCTACTGCCAGAGTTGTTGATGCTTGCACTTCCTCCAGAGTTTCCGTGGATATCTTGGCTACTTCTCTTATAAGACCTTTCATTAATGTTTTGAACAAATCTTTGAGACCTTCACAGAATATCTGATTTTATTATTACATTTATACTAAATGACTCATGAGTACAGTTTGTTGCACCAGATTTTGTTTTGTGGTATCACAGTAAAGAAACTGAATACGAAAGGGACACACATACATTTTGCATTGAATCTCCACAACAATTGATAGAATTAACTACTTCCTCAGAGGAACCTTAATTGATTTGTCAGTTTTCAAATCGACACGTTAACAGAAGTTGTTCAAGCATGCGTCATGCAGCAGATGGGTGAAAATGGAAGAATGGTGCAAATGAAATCAAGGCGTTTGAATCACATGTTGACTCAGTCGATAAGCACCGCCAACACTTTTCTATGATAAATGTAGTGAAACTTTCTTTTAGTGATGGTTCTACAAAACCACAGTAACTCCTTCCCTCTCTGCTATTCGTCGTGTCTACAAAATAATAAAAAGGAATTGATATTTAAGGACCCAAATCAGTTGCATTGTTGCTTAAAATCCCTCTGTTTTCACATTGCATATGCCTGAAGGTTGTTACACACTTTATTTTATCTTGCAGTATGAATTCATTATTAGTGTTAACACTCTTTCTTACCATGTTTGGAATTAGGGTGTTTGTTTGTTTTTTTGTTTTTTTTACATTGTAACATGAACCTTACATTCATCTCCACAGATGTAACAGTGAATGCACATGATTTCTTATAACCTCTTCTTTTTATTGTGTGTGTGTGTGATGGCAGCAGCAGCATATATCTATTAAGTTGCTCTTTATTTATTACACAATTGCTTCGTTCTCTTGTTATATGTGTTTGTATAACACGACTTGGAAAATCTGGCCTCTGTGACACATTTATACCCAACACTTTAACACATCTTAATAAGTGAACCATATATTATAAAAATGGGCTACTTACACATTTTGCAAGAATTTCTGCTTGAGTGACCGTCTGTCTCCTTATGATGTATTTTTTGACTGAATTTTAATGGCAGCGCACATGCTGATCTGCAGAACATCCTTAAGAGCTTAACCAAGGTAGTGGCCCTTTTGTCTTGGGGCCTATATTTCTTTATTCGTTTTTAAATAAATGACCAGTTTGAAAAAACAAGTTAAATCTCAATTTTGTATTTTTTTTTTTTTTTTTTTGCACCAATAATAATTTAGAAGCAGTGATGTCAACTTCTGACCTAACACCCGACTCTGAGGCATTACACCTGCAGGCACCAAGTCCACTTCGTTATATTTTATTTCTGTGACTGTGTTGCATCACCAAGGTCAGTTACCATGACATTTTAGGTCTTTTCTTATTGTGTGGATGAAGACACACCTAGAAATGATGCTGTAAGCTCATTTTAAAAATGCACCAATAAAACCATGTTTCCAAAAACATGTTGGTGTGAACAAGGTGTAAAAAAACATTAAAGTTGGTTGGTGTGAATCTAACTATAAAGCCATTGTAACTGTCATTCATAAAATAAACTTTTGCTGATAGGATAAGGCACCAGAACTGATTGAAGACCAGTGAACCCGTGTTTTCGTAAATCCAGCCCAGATCTTTTGAAGTAAAAGAAGTAAAAGACGACTAAACTTTTTTTTTTCTTTTTTTAAACCGAAACTCGTTTATCCGAGCTGTGGCTGTGAGATTTCTTTTTTTAATTTACACTTGTGCTCTTCTGCTCATTTAAAAATATATACCACTGATGCACATTATCTTTTGCCAATTAAAGAGAAGAACTGCTGCCCGGCAGATAATTTTTAATTACAGGCTTTTAACCTTTGCTAAGCTCAGCAAAGCAAAGGAGAAGCTAATAGTTTGATGAGCAGTTAATCAGCGCTGATTAAGAGGGTGAAACGACAAGATAATCCAGAGGTGGCACGGTCTTTAAGGGTGACCAGAAGAGGCCAAATTAGTTGATTAAACAAGTTGTTGGCCGTCCAGCGCCAGGCAGGCAGGAGGGAGATCCTCGCTGGAGTGATGGATGAGGGGCTGCGGGGGAAAGCCTTTATGTCCCTTTGCTGGTGGCATTGTCACTGAATGAGTGAAGTGGCTTCATCAATTTGGAGCCATTATCATGTCAAAAGGCGTGCATGGTGCTTGGAGGAACAAGTTGGAGGAGGAGAAGGAGGAGAGAGGGGTAGAGCCTACCTGCATACTTCAAGTTTATTCATCTTCACCCACTCCCCTTGAGCCCCTCCTCCCATGGTCCGGCCCGTTTACCGTAAGGCTGTTTAATTTTCCTGAAATAGGGCTGTGACAGCTGTGTCACGCTGATGAGAGGAGTGGCAGCCAGTCTCATCTCATCTATTTCAGCTCTGGTACGGCCGAAACCACCTCCTCTGCCTCCTCCTTCTTCTTCTTCCTCCCCGTTATCTGAGATGTCAAAGCTTTTTCTTAAATAAATGAACACAGCAGTCCCAGTCTGTTAAACTGGAGTGTGTTGAGGGAGGGGGTAGGGGGGCAGGGCTGAATTTGGGCGGTGAAACGCAGGATGAGGACAAGAAGTAATAATCAGGAGCTGTTTTTTATTTCACCTCCACTGATTGTTATAGGTCTCATCTGACCTGGCTCAATTATGCTAATTGGATATCCCGGTGACACAGTGAGGTGGCAGTGACAGTAAAATGAAGTGAGAGGTGGGATTAAATTGTGCGTGCGTGTGTGTGTGTGTGTGTGTGTGTGTGTGTGTGTGTGTGTGTGTGTTTGAGAAGGTGGATTAAAGATCTTGCAGATGAGTGTAGAAAACAGCTTGTTGGTGGAATCTGCATTAGCGAGTATTACTGTGCTGAAAGAAGGACAACAACCAAAAACATTTTTTAGTGATGTCATTTCCACCTGTCAGTCACGGCTGGGTGCGATAAACGTGAAGCCATTATATAAATGAGATGTTGACTTGACCCTCGGTATCCATGCATGCATGCAGACGCACGCCCACCCGCGTCTCTCCAGTTTTTATGTAAATAGAATACAAATCTGGTGAATAGCTTGACCTCCGTGTGTCAGCAGCAGCACAAGGAGACCGGCAACATCGGGAAAGATTTGTCAACATCAGGTTCGTTCAAGTTTATTATTATCATATTTAGTGACTGAAGTTGCTCTCTGATGGGGGATTTCATCTCTTTTTCCATATAGTGACCGTCAAGTAACCCCAAAGAATTGTGGTGAACGTAGTCGAAACAAGATATTTACACACAGCTTTTTATTCACACTGTCTGATTTTTAAGTCAGAACCTCCTGTTGGTCAAAATTATCGAGACACTTTTTTATTCACCAAATGCCAGAATGATGAGAATTCATGCACTAAGTAGTAGTATGGCTGTAGACAAGTTGGGAAAACACAAATGATGTCATCATGGTTTTTAAGCTAGTGACTGGATAATTTAGGTTTGGTTAACTTTTGGGTTAAATGAAGCTGCACCTGTGATGAACTCTAAGGCAGCAGCTCAAATGTGCTGCTTCCTTGCGTGGCATCAAGGGGAAATTAAAAGAAATCAGCTAAGATATCAGGAAGCAAATTGTGGAGCCCCAAAAGTATTAATATCATTGAAATGTCCCGCCAACCTGTTTAGGAAGAAAACAGGTTTTGTGCCCCGTAACCTGGTGCAAGATGTGCGTATTAACACCAAACAGAGGCAAAACACTTGTGCCAGTTTGTCAATCAATTGTACACCTTAGATAACTTTAAGTGACAGAGAGCTACAGTACAGATATATAGCTGTTTTACATCAGCATCACCAAAACCTTCTCCTCTTGGCTGCCTTCAGTAACAAAAAAATGTTATTGAAAATTTCAGTTTGGTACCCTGCGTGTAAATTATGATTTTATTGGAATTCTACTGATTGATTATTAACTTGTTGTTTTATTGTTGCTATTTGACTGTTTTTGTTCAAGAATTGGTGTAGAAGACAAATGACTATTTTTAATTAGTTTTCTCAAAAAATCTACAATTTACCTTACTGGGTATGTTAGCTTTAAAATTAAAATCTGTTTGAATCTTGTTAGATTTGATATTGTAATTCCAAAATGTGTCAAAAGTTTAATCCTCCTGCTGTAATGTGCACCGTGTAATCTGGTTTACATATTATTCTGCAGCATAAGTAAACCCAACAACTTGCATATCGCTTCTCTCCAAAAAATATATCTTAGATACTTTAAAACTGAGAATTTTAAAGGCTGTAACCTGATGACATTATTGAAAATTGTTCAAATTGCTGATCGAACTGTATCAATGTTATGTTTTTGTGGATGTGGAGTCAATTCAAGTTCCAACTGGGGCCTTTTGTGTGGAGTTTCCATGCAGTCACCGCCCTGTACACGTCCTCTGACTTCTTCCCACCGTCCATGTTAGTTAGATAACTAATGATTCTGCATTTTGCCTTTTGACATATCTTGAGCATTTTTGGCATTGAAAAAAAATATACAGAGTCAATACCAGATGTTTTTTTTTTTGTTGTTTTTTTTTCATACAGTTCTGTCACTGGGCTTGTAAAACCCACTGGTGTTTAACAATGTGAACCAATTAATTTAGAAAATGGAAACGTTTGTAAATATTATTAGCTCAGAATACTGTATGTTTTCAGTTTGACAGTTTTTCAAAGGCCCACACTTTTTGCCAGCCAACATGTTTTCTTCTTATTTGGTATCTGGCTGAAGAGAAGTTAACTTACAATCCCACAGCGACAAATTTCTTCCTCAGGTTTCATGTAGTTGGAAGGACTATTTCTCCCAACAAATAAAATACATTTAAATGTTCAAAATCAAAATCAAAACACCTTTCAGTTTAAATGTTTTTTTTAAATGTTTTTTTTTTTTTTTTTTTTTTTTTTCAAATCAAATTTAATCGATTCCTGAATACAAACTGAGAATTTAATTAATCTCTAACTCAAGTTTGTCTGGAAAAATACGAACCTCCAAAAAAAATAAACTGTTAAAATATCAACTTTACGTATTTGTTGATATTCTATTTTCAGATTAGAAACATTTCATGCTGCGTATTGAGTCATTGCCATTGTCGATTTTCTTTAGTTAAAGCTGGAGGCAGTTTTGTAATTAATGTGTCTTTCCATACAATCTCTGGTCCAGGTACTGGCACGCTCATATAAACATGAGTTCATGTGTAACTTTCCCAAACAAGCGGCCCGGGGAACGCCTCGCTCCATGTGAATGGTGCCAGTTCCTTTGATGCTGTCACCCGGACAGATGGGCCCGCTCTTAACCTGCTTTTGAACCCTGCGTGCTGCACAAAAGCCAGAAACCAGCGCAAACACCTTTTCATATTAATGTCATTTTTATTTGCCGTCATCACTTTGGAAAGCAGAGGAGGGATACATTTGTTTTAAGTCAGCGGTACGATCATATGTGACAATAATAAAAAAAAACTAATTAAAAAAAATGTAAAAAACGGGATGGATTAGAAACGGTCAACAACACTGTAACGACAAACAGAAAGGGCAAAAGCATCATCATCATCATCATCATCATCATCATTTGTTGATTACCTGAGCAGGCCTGGGAAAGCAAACATTGTTGTTACAGACAAACACAGTGCAGAAAGAAACCTTAAACCGTTACTGTGTTTAATCATGATAAGAACAACCGCTGTTCTTTGAGTTTCGAACTCCTCAGCTTGTTGCCTTGTGACCACCGTTACTATAAATATATAAGGATGTTCCCATTAAACCTTCTTGCAGTTGAGATGACTTTTGCATAAATATGCCTTTGCATGCATCGTTGCGCTGCACCAAGTTCCAAGGACAATCCTTCATATAAAACTGGTCATTTAATTGAAATGTATTATTTATGATCCATGTCAGCGACACTGAGTGTCAGCTCTGATTAGACCTGAACCGTCTCCACTTGTCTCTGCAGTTTTGGGGAGCGGAGGTGGGAGATGAGAGCAGCAGGGAGGTGGGGGGGACGGAGGTCGGGAGGTCAGTTGTTTCCCCCTGCCAGAGGAGGGGAGATTGTCTGTGTTGGTATTGGCGGGTAGACGGTGGGGGGATTTAATTAGAGCAAGTGCCTGCATCCCCCTCTCCAGTGTCCTGCTCCGAATTACTACTTGCTGCCAAGGGTTAACCAGTCTGATAAATGGGATCAGCTACACAATACCAACACATACACACACACACATACACGCACACACACACTTCTTCCTGGAGGAAAGGACTGAGGCCTGAATAATTCTAATAAACTATCTGCACCGAAACAATATGAGGCCAACATTTTTTTATGGATTCATGCACCAAACACCATATTGTAAAATCCTAACCAGGTTCCTAACCAGGCAGCACACCTGTTTCTGCTCCCATGAAGTCGCATCTCTTACTTGTGAGTTTGCACAAGTTTTGAGTTGAATTTTTGCTTAGAAGAGCTCCAGAAGATGTTTACTCAAAGGTGGAACAAGCATTATTATTTTTTTTTTATCAAAATGTTGGGGTTTTTTTTTCTGTGCACATTGAAAAGCAATAGGTTGATAAGATTTGGGACATACAGAATTTTGGAAACAAACCATAACCAAAGACACAAAATAGCCTCTTTGAATATCCGTATTTCTTGAAACATTCTTAGCAGTCATACTTCAAAATCATGAAAAGCCTTTTAGAAAGATATTTAGGCTTTCTGAGTCCACATGCATTTAGTGATTAATAAAAAAAAAAAAATAGTGGGGATGATTGTACCGCTAGCGAAGTTAATCAAAGTTTCTGTTTGGATAAATAAAAAGTTAAAGGTTTGGGAAACAAAGATCCTAATTTTATCCCCTTTCTTTATTCCAAATACTCCTAAAACACACCCAAGATAAAGAAAAGAAAGTTAAAGTTTTTCATTTGTTGATTTTGGTGTATTACTCATATCTGTAATAAAAGAAAGTTTTCTATCTAAGGAAACCCTGCAGCTTGCATCGAGCGTTCACTCCTCCTTGACGAACACGTAGCGACAGCGGAGAATAATGCAAATTGAAGAATAAAAGATAATAAAATATGGAGAGTGAGGAAACATGGTCAGGTTTTCCTCCTACAGCAGAAGTCTATCGAATAACAGAATAACTCCAGAGTTATCTCAGAATAACCTAACCCCTTTGAAACAGGATATTTATGCCTCACACACATTAAAAACGGAGAGGAAATGAGATGTTTCTTGTTTTCAACACCTTCAAAGACTGCTGTAAATCAGACTCTGATTCACTAAAAAGACGTATCTGAATGTTTAATCTGTGTAGAACTGTTACAAATAACTTTCAGAAATGTTCACATATCTTAATAATATGCCATATTTCTGTTCCTGGTAAAATGCTGTATAAGGGTTTGGAGCAGAATTACATAAATTCAAATTCCCACTTAATTGCACATGAGGCTAATCTTTTAAGCAAATTGACTTCTTTCTATTATTGCTAGTTGTGCCACCTCCACTGAGTAATCACTGTTAGGAGGCCGTCAATAGTCCAAACACTGGAACGAACCTTTGAGTCAGTATTTCATCAATAAGTAGTAACGAAGGCCAGTTGAGATTTGTCGATAGATGAAATTAGGTCAGATGTAAATCACAGCGTTGCTTTTTTTTTTCTTTTTTTTTTATGACGGTGAATTGATGAAAACATTTAGAGAGGTTTGACAAAGTGTGAACCATGTAAGTGCTTTAAATGATATGGTAAAGAAGTGTCAAAATAATTATTTCACCTTGAACAAATATTAATAGTTTAACCCTGTTATAGTACAACTTAAAAACAAATTGGAAATTGCATAAATAGAATCAAAAAAATTCTTCACACAGGTGCAAATCAGTAATGAGTATCTTGATTTGTTTAGTTTTGAGTATTTCATGTTTTGTACCTTTTCTGTGTTTCTGATGTTGTGTTTGCTGCTGAAAGGGTCAAAAGGGCAACAAACGCAATCGCCTCTTGCGGTGTCCTAATTGGTTTCTATAGGCTGCTGCTCCTAATAAACAACACATGGTCTGCTTAATTCATCATTGTTTTGCCTGTCACTAAAAAATAAAAATGATCCTGGAAGCTATCAAATAAGCTGACTTAAGTGTTCTCAATTTTAAGTAATATTCTTCAAAACCATAAAACCAAAAGGTTTCTGCTCAGATATGTTCAAAATGAATAATTTCAAATGCAACTTTAAGTTATTGTTCAAGCTTTTTAATGAAATTTTCAATGCTTTTTACAAACAAAATACATTTTTCAGTTATTTTCTTTTCAAATTGGAGCCTTTTGTTACGTTGCCAAAGCTTAACTTAAGATAGTTTTAATTTAGTTTGCCACCACATGGATATGTTGGCATATTTAGAACCAAATTTTCCAAACATCTCCTAAATGAATCTTCACTTATCATTTTCATACCTTGTTTTTGTAAAGTACTTAGTACACCAGCCATATTTACACATGCACAGCCTATTGACATTCACGTCTGTCTAAATATTCACAGTAGATTAGAAGTGTTTGTGATTCCCTGTTTGCATTCGGGCACACTGACGTGTTGAGTTTTGGGAAACGTACCAGATGTGCCAAGCTGGGGAATGACTCAACGTGAACCCTCCCCGAGGAATTAGCTGCTCAATAACCCACACAGGCTGTTATTGAGCACGGATGAAGCTGCCAGTGAGACATTTGTCTTCAGTCACGCTGTGTCCAACACCTGAGACTTCAGCAAGCGGATTTATGATGTCTTGTTCTGCAGTGTACAGTACGCTTATGGTGGCAGGCTATCAGTCGTACTGGAGAAGTGGTACAGTTTGGACCAAAGTAGCGACAGATCGAAATCCGCTCACAGGTTTTTCACGCAAATATTATTTCTCAAAATGAGAATAGTCACTAAATTCCATTAAAATCTTGGTATTTTATCCTGTGTTTGTCCTTTCCTTCTCTCTAACCTTTGATTGCCAGACAAATTGAACCAATGGGATATTTATTTCTCGTGAGTGTGAATGGCAGCAGGTGATTTCTGCAGCGTGCCAGAAGGCTCGCTTTGACCAACGTGTGCACAAAGTGCCGACTATTTGCTGATTTTAAATGTGATTTCTGACAAAGAAGTTTGGCTCTCGGCTGGAGGGAAAGAGAGGCTGGATTTATAACACGCTGCAGAGTTGAAGCTAAGTTTATCTGTAAAGAGGAGGAACTGGGAGAGAACTATAAACACCCAACTGACGGAAATCTTCAAAGCTCTTGATGACTCTGAATATCCTCATAAGTGGCCAGATAATGTGTGATGAAGAGGAACGGCGAGATAGGAGGGTGAAAGTAATGATGCCTTGTTGTGGCTGATAAAGCGTATTTATCTTCCATCTCCCGTATCTATACACAATGGGGCACTTGTATGACTGACTGTAAAACTCTGGGCTGTTAAATAGATGGACCCATTAAATGATAATAAAAGTCACACTGGTCTGGATGCTGTTGAAAAGGAGCTTTTGTTTCCACGGTTGGACCTCTAAAAGTGAAACCGGTGATCTGGGAAGCAGACTGAAGAGTTGGAAAGTTTCCCTGAATTAGACCAGGGCAGGTGTATTTGTTCTGAATCTATCATGGAGTCTCAGTTGTGAAAACTTTCTTATGTCATCATTAATAAGCTCAGATCTAACAAGAATGATCTAACAGAGTTGTTGAGATAAGATAAGTGAAAACAGCAATGCTGGTTTTATTTAGGTTTGTTTTTTTGTTTTTTGGGGGGGATGGGTGGGGGGGAGTTGATTTAACTTAACTTAAAAGCCAGGAAAGGTACAAGTATAACAGAAAGTTCCCATGATTTAAACATTAAAAAAACAAATGCAACTACCCTCACAAAGCAGTCCAAATCACCATCCCTCCACTATCTAATTTATATGAGTTTGTGTTTTATTCTATCATAAATGTTAACGTTGCACATGTTACCTGAGGCTAATGTGCTCTGAGGTGTAACTTTTAAACTTTTCTGAAAAGCCTCTGACCTGCTCCAAACAACACAACATCTGTACAAACAGCAGAGCTCAAATCAATGTTTTCATAAGTACAGTGGCAACGCAGCACTGCTACAAATGATCTTAAAGGGACGTTTTGTTGTTTTGGTAGTAGAGTTCTGCTGCGACACTTTGAGTAGTTAATAACTTACCTACAGTAAATGAATCTGCCAGCATCTTCACTGTGTGTCAACAGACTAACGACCAGTCGGATTGGCCAAGAGAGTTTGAGTCATCTCAAAAAAATCCCAGCTCCGCCATGGTTCATTCAAATATTACTTCGTAAACCTTTAAACTTGTTTTATTTAATTTTGAGCATAGAAATGCTAAATACCACAGTTTGGTTTTGGAGTTGTTCTAATTTTGATCTTCAGGTTCCTTTTCCCTACCAGCTAATATCTTTCTAGCAGAGACTTTTGAAAGGTCAAAACTGTTTAATCCTTTTTGTGGGGTTTTTAAAAGAAACAAAACAATCTGGTAGTCCATGTTTTCACTTACATATCAAGCACTTATTTTCCAAAACTGAAACTCACTGTATATAATATCTCATAATGTTTTAGTCCCACAGAGAAGAGTGTCAGTGATTTTAAAATGCTCTTAATATGTGTAGGAAAAACAGTCTGGGTGTAATTTGATTGGTTTAAGTTATTTTTCAATGGCATAATTCACTTTGACACAAAACTCTTAGCAAAGCCAGCCAATGTATTAGCTTAAAAGCCAATCTCTGTTTCATAAAGGGCAAAACAATCACACACAGAGTTACTTACAGAAGATAAGATGATTACCGCTTATAAACTCTCAACAAAACCCCCACTTAAAAAGCCCAAGCATTCAATTCAATTCCTATCAGGGCAGAATCTGTGTACAGAGCTGTCGATTCTTTCTGTTCAGTTTTGTTTCCTGGGTCACCTCAGCTTCTTCTTCTTCATCTTAAGACACCACAAGGTCCTGGTGAGCCAATACTCGAAGGAGCTCAAACTTTGTTTTTACGATGACTGGAACAGAATTGAATCATCTATAGAATTTCTAGAGTCAGAACAATAAAAAGGTGAAGCTTCTGGCTTTAGATCTTTTTTCTATGAAATTTTGTGCATTAAAAAACAGTCAAGCAGCCAAATTGTCTAAAGTTTTGTTGCCTTGTGGACTTGGATGCACTTTAGCTGTGATGCACAGCAAAGAGAGTTTGCACAATCTAGGCTATATATGTGTACTTATTTATTTATTAGTAAGTAAACCCTTTCACTTCAGCCACATGCAGGAAGAACTTTCTTGTCTGCAATAAGCCTTCGCATTTATCAATCAACCGTCTTGTTTCTAGACAGATTTGGCTTTCATTGTGTAGCGTCTGTAAGCACCTCTGTTTTTATTGCTTTATTTGGTCGGGTCGCCTGGGCAACCGTGAAGGTAAACATCCAACTACGTGAAGATAATCAGCTCAAGCACAGTTTCCAGACCGAGTATACAGCTTCATTATCTCTGATGAAAGTGCTTATTCACACCTGATGGGGATGGGAGGAGTGAGATGGGGGGGGAGTGGGGAGGGGAATCAGAAAGGGCCAAAGTAGCAAAGTCAGACAGAAAGAGATTCATGTCCAGTGGGCTAAATGTCATATGGCAAAGCTCAATATTGGTTAATAAATGATGGGGACAAGGTACAGAGCCTGAAAAGAGAAGTAAAACTCTAATAAATTACCTTTATCTCCCTAATGAGACAACACTAATTTTGGTCTCAAGGTCTGGCAGAAGCAAGCTGATTTATCACATGCATTAGACATTGTGGGAATTAGTCTAATTACCACTGGGAGGGAGAGCTGATTTTCACTTCACAGAAAGCTCATTGTACACCCGGATCATTTATCACAGCCTCGGCCACCGGGCCGCTCTCAAGGCCTGGTGGGAAAGGTGGTGCCCATCCACAATGTCCCTGAAAGCTTTGTTGTGTGTGTGTGTGTGTGTGTGTGTGTGTGTGTGTGTGTGTGTGTGTGTGTGTGTGTGTGTGTGTGTGTGTGTGTGTGTGTGTGTGTGTCACAAGACGACACAGGAACACGCTCAAACACGCCCACGCACACACATACCATCAACGCTGACTGAATCGTGGCAAAATCGTCGCACCTGGAGAGTACCAGTGACTGAGAATCAAATCATCTGGAGAAGCAGCAAACGTTTTCAGCATGACAAACTGGAGAAGCTCCAGAAATGTGCTCCCTAATCACTCGACAGCAGTGTGAAATATCTTATCGCCGTGTTAAGGAAATCAGCGGGAATCTGTGACCTGAAGGGTGAATATTGCACCGGGGCATACAAAGAGCACAAGAGCTTACCTGGATTAGTTTAAGGACAGGGCAAGCCGTCTCGGAGCTGTGGTAATGATTGAAAAATATGCCTGTAATTGCTGATAAGCTCTTTAATGTTTCAGTAAACTCCTGTTGGCCGCTAAGTTTACTGACGCATAACTCGTCGATAAACTCTAGCTTTGTAGTCGACGGCCGGCGGCCCCTTTGAACCAATTGTCGGTCTCACGGTCAGAAGGGGTGTGAGCGCTGAATTTTCAGAGCGCTGAAAAAAGTTCAAGAGGGCATGGGCATGTAATGGCTTGTGATAGAGGAAGGAAGAAGGTGGGAAGGAAAAAAAAGTTCAGATCAAAGTAAAAAATAAAAACGAACTAACCGGGAATAGTGAGCTAATTTATATGATGACCTACAGAGGTTAATATTTTATTCTTTGCTCCAAATTCACCTGTAAACACAATCAAAGGTGAATCAAACTGGTTCCTCTGGATGCTTCTACCAAATCACACTGGAAAACCAAACGTTGAACTGACTGCCACAAGACTGAAAACTCTCACTTTACAAGGTGCAGTGACTCACTCAACATAACGTAAGGTTTAAAAAGGCAAAAGTTTACAGTTAATATCGATGGAGCAACACTGAATAGCACAATGTGCCTGGACTTTAACGCTCCATCAACAAAGTAACCTCATGGCAGAAACCCAATTTCTCAACTTAAGTTCATGTGAAAAATAGCTGTTTGGCTAATTCCGGCACATTTGCTGAAATATTACGTAATGTGCGTTGTCCCTGCCAAATAAATGGATGAAAGTTCTTATATTTTGTGGACCACCCATTCACTGTCCCTTAACTTTGTGGGTGTTTTGTTGGGCGAAAATCCTCTGGACAATGATTGCAAAATGAAGCCAAGACATGAGAAATGGTAAGAACAGCGTGTGTCGCGTTTTACCTGTGTGAAGAAATCAGACCATTTATGAAAACTGTTGCATTCAGGACATGTTTTCAGCATTGCAATCTAGTGTGTTCACACATACTACATCTAAACATCTTGCAATGATAATAAAGCTGTGAGGATAAAGAGCCTGTGAAAGGAGCAAAAAAAAAAAAAAACCCAAACGGTAAGTGTGCAAGTTTTATAAGGTTATACCCATTATTCATGTTCCACCCTTTTTTGGGACAAACTGAAAGAAAAAAGAATCAATCTCTGTCCTACCGTCACATTTACGAACCAGTATTAAAGACTCTAACTGGGATATCTGGTCATAGGGAGCTGATAGAAAGAGTGCAGGTGGAGTCGGACGTGGAGGAGCAAAAATGATTACATTTAACAAACAAAACTGATCCAAACATTTTCAGACTGTAGATTTGTGTTTTAGAACACAGTTTTTTATCTTTTATTTTATACAAATATGCAGAGCAGATGCCTACATGATTCACCCATAAAGGTCCCTTGCATGTTTTGAAAGACTGCATGTGTAATTCAGTCACTGACAATCTATGCTTAAGGTCAGCTGTCCTTTCATGCAGCTGACCTTTAATGAAGGAATTCTGTAATATTTTTTTTCCAAACATATGTTTAACTCGTGCAAAATTGATTAAATGTGCAATATATATATATATATATATATATATATATATATATATATATATATTAGAAAATTTTTCAAAGCAGGCTGCAGACATTTCCGACACAAATCCTTGCGCGAAGGAGCTTCAGGGATGTTTGATGAGAATTTGTCAGTGATGCACCATCAAGAAACATTTAAGGCATCCATCACCTTCTGTCATTTCCCCAGCAACCACTGAATGAGACTCATCTTTCGCTGACGCCCTTTGACTTTTTCAGTCTTAAAATGGCATTAGTCCACATTAAGCGGGAGGCCAATTAACTTAAGGCCTCCTCTGCCAAGTCATTACAGTTTTATACGATTTGTGTGCAATTCTTGATCGTAAACTTTAATGGAAATGGTATGCCCTTAGCATGAGACGAGGCAAAGCGTTCGTATTAAAAACCTAAATGATGGACAGATTGTTTTCTGAGCAGTCCGAAGGCCCGTTTGATGCTGAATCTGCTGCTGAGGAGGATTTCCGCAGCATCTTTTCTTTGTGCCGAGTCGCTCCAATCTTGGGAGAGTCCGACTGAACATATAAGTGCCCAATCTTCTAATGTAACCCCCGCGCTTCAATACAGTTGAAGGTGTTTGCAGGCGGGACAAGGGTTGAACATTACCTCACTCTGAATGCTTTCTGGGGGGGAGAAACGAGCGAGTAATTAGCTGATTAGAGGCCCGTCGGAGCAGCTCCGCTTCCAGCCAATCCCAGCTCGCTCCGGCCCCCCCGAGGTGGAGAGGGGCGAATGGTGGCGAGCCGCATACCTTTGTAGTTTTAATGGTGCAGAGCGATATGTGTGAAGTGCGCTTAAGAAGAAAGGATGACTGGATGCAAGTGTCATAAAACAGCGTTGAAATAGTGATAACTCGTTAATGAATGTTTTTTTTTTCTTTCTTTTTCCCCTGCTCGCTCCCAGACTAATTGTATGAAAACGTCTCACTGAGGAGGCTTCACTGTCTGCGTGCTGACGCACAGCGCAGGTGCGCACCTTCTCAGCTTGTTTTCGTCAAAGGCTTCAAAGTTTCACCACTTACTTAGGACGACATGGAAAAGTCCAAAAACTTCAGAATCGACGCTCTCCTCGCCGATGAGACCCACCGTGGCGGTCGAGACGTTTCCCCGGGCCTGAGCAGCGACAGCCCCGGGAGCAGCCCGGTCTCTTGCCATCGCGCAGACACCCCATCCCCGCGGAGCGCTCACCTTCAGACGGGAATAATCCCCAAACCGAGCGTCCTAAATTTCCCGCACCCAGGCCTGGCTTGTCTGACACCGGGCGCCATTCCCGGTATGTACCCGGCACCGATGTATCCACTGAGCGCTCTGGGAGGGCAGCACCCAGCTTTCGCATACACCGGCTTCACGCAGCTGACACAGGGCTACCCGGAGCACCTGAAGGCGGCTGCCATGGCCGGATCTCTGCCCCTGGAACACTGGATCCGAGCCGGGATCATGATGCCGCGGATGCCGGATTACACCTGTAAGTGTGAGCAGATTTATTTCCACCCAAAACGTGAATTTTAAAAATTTGAAAAGAAAACAGACAGAAAAGTTCCAAGAAAAACCAAATAGAGGATATTGCTTATAATGTTTCTGAGACATCGGGGATAGTTTATTATTATTATTATTATTATTATTATTATTATTATTATTATTATTATTATTATTATTATTATTATTATTATATGGTTGGGATGTTTTTTCGTTTGGTTTCTTTTTTCTTTTCTTTCCATCTTTTCAAAGCTGCACAATCTACACTTGAAATAAAATAAAATAAAAAATTCTGAATTAATAAATGTTCCTTTTAACCTTTTATTTTTCTTACTTTTTCTTACTGTTTGTTCATAATCCCAGGTCCCTCTTGAAAATGAGATCTGGATCTCAACGGGGTTTACCTGGTTAAATAAAGGAAATAAAAATAATAATACAAATCTTTTGCTATTTCTATTGATTTAGTTTCAAAGAATAATATTTGCACAGTATTTCCTCCAGAGTTTGAAGTTGTAGTGCTCCATCTCTGCAAGCCCCTACATCTCTCGCAGTACAGTGCGTCTCCATTTTTTTATTGCTTATCCTTGTGTCATATTTTTAATTTTGTCTCATTTATTTCTCTATAAACGCCAACAAGATGAAAATTGTCTTTGTGTGACGAAGTGACTATAAACAAACACCTAAAACGTACTGTAGTTCATCAATAAAACCCCAAAAGCCTTCATTGGATTTTCATTAAGTTAATGGCATGCCTGCGTTTTTATGGCCCTTGCGCCAGCTTCTGCTGCGTCCCCCCGTCAACAATAAACTGCAGTGAAGCTATTATAGTTAATGATGGCCACAGAGTGCTGGCATATGTGTCCCTGTTCCCACCCACAGCATCACAGTGAACTTCTCATGTCCTTGGTGTTTTATAATTAAGAGAGGTGTCTGTGTTTGTTCCAAATATTTAGATATATAAAGGAAAATGTAAATGAACCTAAATTTGCTTTGTAACCAACTTCAAATACGCCTTATACCAAAGCTGTTTGCTGCTCTCGAGACAAATAGCAAGAATTTGAAATATGTGACTGACAACTGATGCTCTTCCTCTTCCAGCAGGCCCTCAGTCCGGCCTGTTGGGGAAATGTCGCAGGCCTCGTACGGCCTTCACCAGCCAGCAGCTCCTGGAGCTGGAAAACCAGTTCAAACTGAACAAGTACCTGTCCAGACCCAAGCGCTTCGAGGTGGCCACGTCCCTGATGCTGACCGAGACGCAGGTGAGACGGCATCATCGATCAGGAGCTTTGGCTTCTGAGCTCATCGTGCCTCAGGGTGAAAGTCTTCGAACGCAAACACGTGAAAAGTTCTCGTTCCAGGCTGCTGCGTGTTATTGCCTTTAACGTTGATATGTTGGATTTTTGTGGCTAAATCTCAAGGCTTTCCTACGATTTCTAACGGTTTGTTTTGGCCTGTCACAGCCAGGCCAACCTTTGAACACTGTGCGGAGAAAGAGTAACTGTAAAACCAAATTCATTTACAGCTTTAAAAATCAAAATCAATATATTCTTTTTACCATAAAAGCTTTAAAATATTGCACAGACTTAAAAACAACCAATAATTCACACAAACATGAAACTTTATACACGATTTCAACAAGGACTAGATTGTTCATAAATCCAGTCTGCACTGTCAATGACCTCCAACTCTAGAACCATTCTGCGTCATTTCTTTGCGTATAGGCTTAAAATACATTTTGTATTACATTTTACCAGTGGCAGGGTTAAATGAAGGATAGAACTTTTCTCCAAAGGAGATTTGAGCCAACAGAAATTTTAAAAAAATAATGAAATTACATAAAATAAAATTTATCTCCCAGAAATTCCTTTACAAATTCAATTGTTTGAACTGTTGTCATACAGATCTTATTTTTCGAATGTATTAAAAATATCTATCACGTTCCATTCGCCCCCTGCAGGTCAAGATTTGGTTTCAGAACCGGAGGATGAAGTGGAAGCGCAGCAGGAAAGCAAAGGAGCAAGCATCCGCCTCCAGCAAGGCGGAGGGGGAGCAGCTTAGAGGTGGAGGAAAAGTAACCAGCGACAAAACAGACGAGGCCAGACGAGGTTTAAATGTGGACGGCAGACGGGCAGACTACGGGTTGGAGGATGGAGAGGATGGGGAGGAGGACGACGAGATAGACGAAGAGGAAGAAGAAGAGGAGGAGGACGGGAGCCAGCATGGGTATCGCATCACCGTGAGCAACAAAGTTGAAATATCACGGTCCACAGACTTCTTGCAGCACCGCAGCAAGCTCGGCTACGACCCCCTCAGCCCGTTCTCTGATGATGAGCTGGAGGGGGTTCAGGTAGGAGGAGGAGGAGGAGACCGGAAGATTGGGGCAGGACTGTGAGGAGACCCCAGGAAGACCCTGAATGTTACAGAGATTCTACCAGGACAACTGCTCAAAAAGCAGCTGTTTGTGTTTACTCTAAAAAACAGTTTCCAAATCTGAAAAATATGTATGTTTTCATTTCCATCAAAAAAGTATTTTTTTTTTTTTTTTTTTTTTTTTAAAAAAAAAAAAAAAACAAAAAAATAAAACAAACATTTTTGGCCAAATTAGATTTCGAAAAAAAACCCTTTTTTAATTTAAA
>NW_015113449.1:35174-36931 GCF_001443285.1 Poecilia latipinna | reverse complement strand
TTTTCTCCAAAAAACAGTTTCCAAATCTGAAAAAAAATTATTTTTTCATTTCCAACAAAAAAATATTTTTTTTTTTTTTTTTTTTTTTAAGAAAAAAAAAAACACTAATAATTAACACAGCACATTCTGGACTAATTAGTATCTGAATAAAATCACTTTATGTACTGTAAACTGGGTAGCATGTGAAAAAATGAGCTTTTTATCATCCTGCAAATATATCACTTATTATTTGGCAACATCCTGTTTGTTAAACCTGCTGACAGCTGGAGCTCAACCCTGATAAAAACACATTTTCTGTAAATGAAGAATGTAAAGACAGTCTGAGGACAAACAGCTTGTGCTGCGTTCAAGAGCCACGAAGGTAAAACAGGTTGCACTGCGACGTGAACGTCACGTGCTTTAATGTAAATATCACTGTTTGTCTATCATTGCTAACGTTGATGAATCCGTTCCTGTCGCTGACATGCAAGTGAATGAGTTTAATTTATTTGAATGGTTGCAAAGATTAATTAGAATCGTATTTATGTCAAACTTGTCTGTGGTACAACTGTGAAATAAAAAAAGCGAAAGCAACAAACGACTGGAAATGATTCAACTGTTTTCACACTTTCATTCATTATTCATTGGTGAACAAAATATATATATAAAAAAAAAACCCTGATTGTTTACAACTTCTATGCACCTGTTAGCCACACAAATGCCAAATAGAAATACCATGTTTGTTTCTGTGTAGACTCTGCCTGTTGTAAAAACTCCTGCTGGTTGTTTCCTGCAGTTGTGCAATGCACATCAAAATTTCCACATCAGCTGCAATTTGCCAAAAGGCTCCAGATATTAATTACTAGGTGGTGTTTACTGATAGCCAAATAATTAAACTAATGAAGGGAAGCAACGCAATCAAAAGCCTAATGGTGAGCGGTCACACAAGGCCATTTTTTAACAGCAACAGCACATTTAGCTGAACTGACTCAGACTTTTATTGGGCACCAGTGTGATTGAGGAGCAGGTCGGTGTACAGCTGATGAGGTGTGTTTTCACCCCATGTTAGACCACAACCACATGTGAGATTACATGATTTCATAGAAGATCCTGACTCTTTTTAGCACAAAAAACAAGTTTCTTTAAAAACTGGAATTGTAGTTTGTTATCTTGTTTGCCAATGAGACTGTTCGTTCAGTTTCACTGGTAACCCAGTCTTTTATTCTCCATTCACACAGTTGTGAATGGAGAATAAAGGACCAATCCTTTAAAAATGATTTGTGTTTTATAGAGTGGGAAAAGGCTGAAGGAAATCAAAAGCAACCACACAACATGCAGACAAATTCACATATGCAACATGGCTCTCAGAGTGAACATCCACCTGTTATAAATGTCCAGATTTATGTTGAAAATTTTAAAAAGCAAAAAGGTGCATGAATATAAACTCATGCTTTGTTTTGCCCCTGTGTTTGCACCTAAATCTGATTAACCAGAAACAGTTCAGCTGTCACTTTCATTCCTGCATGGCTGCAGCTGCCTCCAGTGTCCATGCATGTGTCTGGATTGAGCTACATAGAAACAGTTATTACAAAATCAAATAGTTGAATCTCCCTCTGTAATAAATAAAGTATGTATTATTCAGCTGAGTTAAATGACTTCTGCCATTGGTAAAATGTTCATAACACGTCCCTACAAATGACAATTGAGTGTGCAAAGCAAATAATATGCACACCATACATACATACATACATACATACATACATACATATATATATATA
>NW_015113449.1:0-31888 GCF_001443285.1 Poecilia latipinna | reverse complement strand
ATACACACACACACATATATAGATATATAGATATATATATATATATATATATATATATATATATATATATATATATATATATATATATATATATTATATATTATATATATATATATATATATATATTATATATTATATATATATATATATATATATATATATATATATATATTCAAAATGTCTATACATTGAGAGCACAGTGGGACCCTGTCACATCCTTTGACCAAATGAAAACGGAATCTGATTCCATCAAAATTAATAAACATCAATATTTGTTAACGTCATGAATTTACTACATATCTTAGTGTGAAAGGAAGAACACTGAAGCACACATTTTGTCCACATCCAGCTGATTCAAAGATGTGAATCAGTTGGGTGTGGTTACTTTCACAAAGGTACAACTTCTGATTGAAAAATGATTTGCAGGAAAACAAAACAATTAAACCGAACGAAGCAAACATGATTTTCAAGTCAAATTGATGATTAGGATAAACTTTGTATTCAACACAAATTTATGTTTCAAAAATCCATCTGACTGATTGAATAGTTTGAATAGTTTGCTCAGTCAAATGTCTCAGCTCCAACGAGAGGATTTCTAAAGATCTTTTATTTTTCTTCCTTTAACTCAAAATACAAAGAATACCTTCATTAGCAGACTGGAATGAATCAACCACTGAGTGTGTGTGTATTTTTTTTAATTAGGCTGATGAAAAATCATGCAAATCAATAGGACCTAATATAGCTGTGTGACTTGTCATCTGTTTGACAAAAGGCCCCTTTGACACAGAACAAAAATCACAGCTAATTGATAAGGCAGAAGAGCAATATATGGATGCCATTGATTCTATTCGTCCTGTAATTTAATCCAAATTCAGGCGTCACGTTGATAAATAAAAAATAAAATAAAAATCCCTGCGCATAAATTACACTTAGTGCTGATAATGCTGTCAGTTTTCTCGACGGCCCTCAGACGAAAGTGCTGACGGCTCCATCACTTCTTTCATTTTTGAACCAATAATGCATAGTGAGCCTGTGTTTTACCATAAAAACGTTTCACGGTCTATTGAATCACTCAAGTCACCTCTGAGATGTCAGAGTGGTTACCAGAAACCCCCATTTTCATGGTTACACAAATAAATTGGCGTCTTTTTGCTTTGTTGGATTATAAATCAGGGACCCCTTAAAATATTTACACCCCGCGGTTTAATCAATCAGCAAAACGTCGGGCTCATTACGTAAATATGAACAGATTGCACGATCTTTTAACGTAATCACACGTATTGCTGCTGCTTTCTCAAGGCCCTGTCCTGTCACTTAACTAATGGACAAGTACTGCGGGGCCCAATAAATCCACATCTGTCCGACTTAAAACGCTGTTCGAAAGCATGAAAATGCAGTTTTTTTTTTTTTTTTTTTTACCAGTAAAGTTTATTGAAGAGGCGTCAGCGGGGAGAATGTATTCATAGAGCGTCATTTATTGTTGTGGGAAATATGCGTTACAGGTGTCGCGCCAATTATAATGAGAATGGTGCCAATCTCGACGTCAGCGTAACCTTCAGTGCCCGATTATCTGCAGAAACACTTAAACTGAATCAACAAATAGAGAAAAGTAAAGCTGAGATTCCTTGTTCTTTACATCACTGGTTCAGCGCAGCATGGTTCGTCAGGTAAAGTTCATTGTTTTTCTTTAAAGTTTCAATTATGTAAAGAGACTTTAAACAAAATTATTTATTTATTCATAGATATACTGCAATATCTATACCATGCATCTGATAAGCTGCTAATCAGATACGTCCATTCGTTCAGTTTTCGTACATGAGCTCTGTCTGCCCTCTGGTGGAAAAATAAAAGAAGACACTCTCAAAAATTATTCAGTAATTTTTTAAAAACGTGGTATTTTTGTTTAACTTTTACTATTTCCTCAGTAACGTTGTTGTAATATATATAAATATTTTTTATTGTCACATAGATGTATTTATTTTTACTTATTGGTCCTTGAAATGTTCATGCCTTATGTAGTTTTTTTTTTTATTCATGTAGTTTTAAGGAAAATTTATAATAAAATGTTGGTCTGTTTTGTAATTTTGTTGACTCCGAGCTGATGCAGTTTTTTTTTTTTATGTAAAACAACAAAAACATGATGTATTTATTTAGGTATGAGGCAAAAATATCAGTGAGACAAGAATATGAGGATTATATGGAAAAATTTTGACTTCATATTTTAAAAAACTGAAGTTTTGCATAAAGACTTGAATTCAAAGATTAAAGGATTTATCAAATATGCGTGGAAGAATCAAAGCAATACAGGCTTTGATTATAACGTGACAATAAAGCTAAAAAAAACAACAACAAAAAACGCTCCCAACCACTTTTAAAGGAGCTCGTCTGCTGACATGAGAGTCGTTGGCAACAAATATGAAGTTCTGGCCAGGATTTCTATGTTGTTTCTCCCATGTCACCAGTCGGGCTCCGTAGCCCTTTGCGTGAAAATGCACAGTTTCTGCGCTGTTGGTTCGTTTTGGGTGCGTTTGGTTTGTGGGACTGGCCGCCGACCTCAGATGGGCGGTTCCCTGGAGTTTGGAAGCACATGATGAATTTGTGAAGAGCTTGAAAACTTCCCTGTCTCTTGCTGGTTTAGCTCTTCAGCGCTGACTGAAAGTGAAACAGCCTCTGCAGAAAGAGCCAGCTTGACATCCAGACCGAGCGTTTCCTCACACTGCAGCTGTGAACATGGCCTCCACAGAGCTCGGTAAGAGCTCGGTGTTTTTTTCTCTCCCAACTTCTATTCAAGCTTTGTCCTCTGATGAAGTGTTTCTCGTCCACACGCGCAGAGCTAGCTAAGCAGCTAGCATTAGCCAGCGTGCAGAGCTTTTGCTTCGCCGAAGCACTTACTTTAAACGAGTCTCTGTCATTGCAGCTCTTTTGAGTGTGTCGGATAAAACTGGACTGGTGGACTTCGCCAAACACCTGGTGAATGTGGGCCTGTCTCTGGTGGGCTCAGGAGGCACAGCCAAAGCCCTGCGCGACGCCGGACTGGCTGTCAGGTTGGTAGTTTAGCTGGACCCCTCGGCTGCATTCAACTCTGTGCTGAGGGCGCTTCTTCTTTTTCTTTTTAACCTGTGTGTCAGGGATGTGTCTGAGCTGACCGGACATCCAGAGATGCTGGGAGGCAGAGTGAAGACCCTGCACCCTGCTGTCCACGGAGGCATTCTGGCCAGGAAAAGCGCCTCTGACTCTGCAGACATGGAGAAACTGAGATACAGCCTGGTCAGGTGAGGAGGGAACATCTCCAATATTTAAACCCACATCCAGTCTTTTATCTTTTTTTTTTTTACCTTCTACAGTTCTTTCACTTATTTAAAAGCAGATGAGAAACTGTTGCAAGGTTGACTTAAATCAAACAACCTCTGCAACTTGTGGCTTTGAAGCACTTCACAAGCTCATCTGATTTAATGGCAGTGCATGTGCATGTTATCAGCAAGCACTGCTGATCATCTTGTGACTCTTGTTTAACTGAGACCAGCAGAAAATGAATAAATTGCAGACACATCATGCTGGGGCCTCTGGAACTGATTTAGTGGGAAAATAAATAAATTTGTTGTGAAGTTCTGTGAAGAGAATTGCTTATTTCAACACCAGTAGATTCTGTGAAAAGGGTAATTGGGGAAATTTACTGTATGAGGCTTTAGAGAAAAGTGTATCAGAAGTCGGTGAAACGAGAGCAATGCACACTAAACATTTAGGGTTCTTGAACTGACTACCACTGATTATTATTGTATTAAAAAGCAAACAAAAAAAGGAACTGGATCCTTAATGTAATTGATTTCACAAATTTGGTCCACCATGACTAAAATTGTTGAAACATCTTTGTTCCCAAAGCTGATGTAAGCCTAAAGGTTTGAATTAAAAGTCCAAGTATTTTTTATATACAAACTTGCATTTTCACTGATATTCAATAAAACGAAACGGGGAAGCATTTCAGAGCTGCTACCCGTACATACTTAATCAGTTCAATGTTAATTCTTGTCATTTGTGAATGGATAAAGTTTGAGTATGTTCCTGATTAAATTAGTGAACTTGTTTTTCTGTTTGTTCTTTAAAGAGTGGTGGTGTGCAACCTCTACCCTTTTGTAAAGACAATCTCAAGCCCAAATGTGACTGTGGAGGACGCTGTGGAGCAGATTGACATTGGTAAGTCAAGCTAATGACAGCCTTCATGCAGTCTGTGTAAGATTAACATTTTTAAGTAAAACCACCAACAGTTGTTGCTTAGAAGTCTGAACGTTTGGTGTCTCTTGAGGCGGTGTAACTCTGCTGAGAGCAGCAGCTAAGAACCACGCTCGGGTCACCATTGTGTGCGATCCGGCTGACTATTCGCTGGTTGCCAAGGAGATGGAGGATTCAGGAGACAAAGATACGACCCTGGAAACCCGCAGGAAGTTGGCTCTGAAAGTGAGGCATTTTCGTTTTTTTTCCCCCAGTATTTTCCGTTTGCTGTTTAAAATGCAGAAGTTTCTAATTGACTCAAGTTTTGACACGTTTATGAAAAGTCTTGCTTTGTTTTTCTGTCCTGCACCACAATATTTTTATTTATTTATTTATTTATTTATTTTTTCAGATTTTTGGAAACTTAAGATTTTTATTTTTTTTGTCTTTCATTTAAAACAACAAAAAACCGTTTAATTCCTTTTAAAATCTGAGATTCTTCTAAGTTTGTCTTTTTTTTCATTAGTTTTTATTTTAATAGGAACTAAATTATACGATAACAGAGTTTTATGGGGCTCAGACTCTCTTGGAAATACTAGAAAATTGTGTGATTTTTTTTGTTTTTTTTGTTTTTACCATTCTCCATGTCTTTATGTAAGGGGGGGGGGAATAAAATTGAGAGTGGGGACATCTTTTTTCTTCATTCCAATTTCTAAAGTATAAAAATATAATAATGAAAATATTTTCTTCATGTGCCTTTACATTTAAATGACATGATTTATCTTTGACTAGGCTCATCACAACTTAATCTTAAAACGTTTCTCAGTGATTTAGAAATAGAAATAAACTTTATAGCCCCTCAGTGGGGAATTTCAGCTGTACTAGTAACAAAAAAAATAAATAAGAAGAGAGACTGTGCAGTCAGGACAAATTTACAAAATAAAAGAGACTGCAGGTTGCAGAATAATTGGATTTTAAAAATGTACAAAATGAATACGTATATTTTTGCATTTAAATTAGAGATAAGAAAAGCAAATTATAAGAAAATCAAAAATGCCAGCTCTGAAGGAGTTCTCCAGTTCACCACTTCATTGACTTTTTACCCCCTTAAAGTTAATTTTATTTTTTATTTTTTTCAAACAATTGAATACATTTGCAGGTTTTCACAAACTCTTATACTTGAGATGCATCTGGTTGAATAAACTCCAACTCTTTTACACAAATCTTCTACAAATCCAAGAGTTATACATTTCAAAATTGAGTTCATATATTTTGAGTCTAGATGCCAAATCGGCAGCTACGGCACGCTCTAAAACTGGAAGACCATTTCAACATTTTGTTTCATGACTTCTGAAATCTGATGACATGAAAGCAATTAAATGAATGGATTTTGTGTGTGTTTGACTTGGAATTGGTCAGGAAAAACAAAATCCATAAAGAGGGGCTATATGATGTTGTTTTTCTTCTTCTTTTGTGTGTGCATGTGAAAAGGTGATGGTCAGAGCAGGACAAAGTCCAGAGTAAACTTTTTTTTTATCACAGGTGTTGTAAGAGGTCACAGCTTTAGCATTTCAGGCACCTGAACTTTAACTGTAACTGATTGGTGAAGCTTGCAGACAAAAATACTTTCCTCAGTTTTTACTCTGGGTGGATTAATGGCAAAAAGTGAATTTTTAGTCAAATTCTTAAATGTGAACCAGGCTCATGCATGTGTCTTTGATTCCCTCTCCAGGCCTTCACACACACAGCGCAGTATGACGAGGCCATATCTGACTACTTCCGTGGGCAGTACAGTCGCGGCGTGTCCCAGCTGCCCCTCCGTTACGGCATGAACCCCCACCAAGCCCCCGCCCAGATCTTCACGCTGCGCTCCGAGCTCCCGCTCAAGGGTACTGGCACATCGCTGACAGCTCAGCTGACTGGAATATTTTAATTTCAAATTTAAAAGTGTGAAAACCTGAACACAATGCAAGTTTCTCTCTAACTACTATAGATGTGCATATCAAACTTCATAGTTTTAACGCATCAAAGGAAAACAAAGAAAAACACCAAGATTTGATTGCTGTACTTTTTCAATTAATATTAAGCAGAAACAATTTTTGACCTGACAACTTTAATACAATTGAAAACAGATTATCTTTTGCGAACTGATGCTCTTTTTTTACATCATGAAGTAATGCTCTCGGCGACAGGAACACCATTTCCTGCAACAAACTTTTTGTTCCCATGAAAATATTTTTTGAAACATCTGAATAATTTTGAGCTCTACTATTTTCTGTCCCTCAGTGGCGAATGGCTCTCCGGGCTTCATCAACCTCTGCGACGCTCTGAACGCCTGGCAGCTGGTCAGAGAGCTGAAGGCTGCCCTCGGCATGGCTGCTGCCACGTCCTTCAAACACGTCAGCCCTGCCGGTGAGACGACGACACTCTGCCGCTCCTCAATATGTCTGTGCTGCTTCACCTGCATGGTTTTTCCCGCCTCCTCGCTGCAGGAGCTGCAGTAGGAGTTCCTCTGAGTGAGGAGGAAGCCAAAGTGTGCATGGTCCATGACATGCTGAAGGATCTCACCCCTCTGGCCACAGCGTACGCAAGAGCAAGAGGTCAAACAGGCTGAGGGTCTATCAATGTAAAGTATTTTGTGTTTGAATCTGCGTGCCATTGACGTCAATGAAATCCTTCCAGGCTCAGACCGAATGTCGTCTTTTGGGGATTTTATTGCTCTGTCGGATGTTTGTGATGTTCCTACAGCCAAGATTATATCCAGAGAGGTGAATAAAAAAGAAACGAGTACGAGTAGGTGACTGTTATTTTGAATGTAACGCTGTTTGTTTCGCTCTGGTGATTTTCAGGTGTCGGATGGCATCATAGCTCCTGGTTATGAGGAGGAGGCACTTAAAATTCTGTCGAGAAAGAAAAACGGCAACTACTGCGTGCTTCAGGTGAATGCGGCACAAGTCTCACTAGAGAATGCAGCTCCAGTTTATCCCTGCTTTCCTCAAGTCTGTTGATGGAGAAAATGTGTTTTTAACTTCCTACATAATCGAAGAAGTAACAAAAACACTGAAGCAAAGCCCAGTGCTGCGTTTGCTTCTGTTTAATGGTTTTTCCTGTTAAATAAAATCGATTTCTTTTTTTCACCTTGTTCCTTTCTTCCAGATGGATCCAGATTATGAGCCTGACAACACAGAGGTGAGGGTGCTGTTTGGTCTCTACCTCAAGCAGAAGCGGAACGACGCTCTGATCAACAAGGAGTTCTTCAGGAATGTTGTCTCCAAGGGTTCGGTGAGTCTCTGCGATGCACCGCTGCTCACCTGCACGGCCTGAGCGATCAACGCTAACTGCTCTCTGACCTCAACCACAAGCTGTCTGAGGACGCCCTGCGTGACCTCACCGTGGCCACCATCGCTGTCAAGTACACCCAGTCCAACTCGGTCTGCTACGCTAAAGCCGGACAGGTGAGTCCAGGCAGGAAACTGAGTGAAATGATCCGACTCGACGTGAATTTTCCACTCGCCTGCGGTGTGTCCAGGTCATTGGCATCGGCGCTGGTCAGCAATCTCGTATCCACTGCATGCGGCTGGCGGGTGACAAGGCGGACAACTGGTGGCTCAGACACCACCCTCGTGTTCTGAGCATGAAGTTTCGCAGCGGCGTGAAGCGAGCAGAGATGGCCAACGCCATCGACCAGTTTGTCAGCGACACCGTTGGCGAGGTGAGGAGGAGGAGGTGGAGGAAGAAGAAGAGGAGGAGATGACCACCATGTCTTTTGTAGCTCTGCTCTGCATGCATTTCATCAGTTCAGAAGTGTGTGTGTGTGTGTGTGTCTGTGCAGGAAGAACAGGATGCAATAAGAAAAACATGATTTCACTGCAACCAATGATTGTTGTATATGATTAATCGATTGATTATTCTGACAATTAATCTAAAAAGAAAACTGACACATTCTGCAGATTAGAAATACGTTAAAAGATGCAAATAAACAAATATTTATTTCCTTATTTAGAAAAGGAATTGAACAATTTTTTTTTTTTGGCTAGATTGCAATAATGGCATTCCTTTAGCTTCATCGTTTGTAGCAAATTATGCAGCAAAAAGAATACATCTAACATAAACATGCAAAAAAGCCTTTTTGCTTAACTTAAAGTCAATACAGTGCAGGTATGATCTGTTTGAGCGATTTTATAATTGGATAGCAAAAGGTAAGTCTTCTTTTTTTACACAATTTGAACCAGGTGATGCTGAAACTCATTTGAAGAGTTCTGGGTAGTACATATTTATAAGTTGTTGTTTTTTTTATCTTAAATGCAAAATTTATATTTTTTGTACAGTGTTCTTTCAACGAATTACCTTTGAGTCTTCATAAACCTTTTAATGATTAATCGATTAATAAATTAGTTGATGATTGTTTAAGTAATTGATTCATCGCAATTAATCTTTTCAGTCCATCTACAGTTTCTCCCAAGCTGTGAGACTAGCAGTAGAAAACAGAAGAGTGTTTAGTTTAAAGGATTTGTGGTCTGTGACCAAAACGGAAATTGATGATTTTGTTTTTTTTTTTTTTTGTTTTTTTTTGTTTGTTTTTTAAGTTTTTTGTGTGGTTTATGCTTGCAGGGCCCAGACCTGGCTGTCTGGAAGTCCATGTACGATGAGGTGCCGGAGTCTCTGACGGCTACTGAAAAGAAGAACTGGATCAGCTCCCTGCAGGCCGTCGCCGTCAGCTCGGACGCCTTCTTTCCCTTCAGAGACAACATAGATCGAGCCAAACGGGTAAATTGCACTCTACGCATGTACACGCTCTTTAGCATGCGTGAAAGTCAGCCCAGTTTGCAGAGTAACCGTCTCTTCTTTCTGTCCGTATGCAGAGCGGTGTGGAGTTCATCGCAGCTCCTGCGGGCTCTGCTGCTGATGAGGTTGTGATTAACGCCTGCAATGAGCTGGGCATCACTCTGGTGCACACCAGCCTGCGACTCTTCCATCACTGAGCATTACCAACGTTTCTGATACTGAGACATTCCTACTGTTACTGTTGTAGAAGTGTAGAAATCACTACTAGTTTTTTTTTGTAACACTAGCTGCGTTCTAATATGAGTGAGCAATAAAGTAGCTGTGAATGTAGAATGTAGGTAATTCAAATAAATTGCTGAGTAGTATTGTTTTTATTCTTGTGGTCTGTTATCTTCCTTCTCTTAAAATTTTAACTTGGTATTTAGTTGCATTTTCTAGTACATTATTTTAAGTTATTTTGAATTTATCGCATTTTGAAAAATGACAAGTTTGTTCCACCAATATTTAAAAAACAACCACTTATTTTAGTATCACGATTCTCTATAGAATATGCATGAACAAATTCGCAACTACTATTTTTGGTCATATTGCTTGTTTGATTTCGAAACTCGGCCTACCTGAGTGTTTTTATACTAATTTAAAGTTGGCAACATATGAACAAAATGAATGTTAAGTAGTTGATTGCATGCTAGCATTATTTGCTTTATACAAGACGGCAATGTTTCCCCCTCACCCCCCCAAAAAAAGAGTTGTTATTCCCCTAGTGTCTTAAGTTTCTGTTTGTTTGTAGAACAAAAAATAGAGATGATCATACAACAACATTCAAAATTTAGAATCTCTCCAGCTTTATTAAAACAAGGGACTTTTGTCAAAGACAGAAACAACATTGGCACTGACAAAGTACAAAAATAGACCGGTTCACATTCTCACAGCCTAGTTCAAACATTCGAATAGCGTCATTAAAGGGATGAACTGGTAAAAAAAAAAAAGATGTTAAAGATTCGTCAATCACACACAGTGCGACCCTTCCACCTACAAAACGAAGGGTTACAAAAAAGAACCAGATGCTTGTAGACAATTAAAAATGCCAACTACTTTGCATTCTTAAACACAGTGCTTACTTTCTGACGATGTTTTATGACGAGTAGATCCAAAACATGTCAATGGAAAACAAATGCCAGCTGGATAAGTAGCCTTTATAACCTTATTTACATCTAGCTGTAATGGGTCATTAGAGCCCTCAGTTCAGTCATTAGGCAGGTGTTTTCAACAGTGAACTGACTGGCTTGGAAAAAAAAGATCTGGACAGACCAGGCAGCAGGGCAGGAAGCTACGTGAATGTGCCATAGAAAGTGATAATGCAGTCACACTAACAGCATGGCTTCTACAAGGTGAGACAGTGCAGCAACTGAGGCGGTGACGGAGCGAAAGCAAGAGTCACGCGACCATACGAGAAGTTACTTCTGCGCATTTTGATGAGTGATTCCATCCGCTAGCAGCTCAGGTCGGAGGCACTCGATGGGGCAATGGATATTCTGAAAAATAAGAGTGCAACGTCAACATGAGGAGTTGATGAAAAGAGCTATATTCAATACTTGCAAAAAAAAAATATATATATATATATTCATCTCACTTTTCGAAGTGTGTTTTCTCCATATCTAATGGACTCCAACAGGGTGACATCAGAGCCTGGTCTGCGGCAGTTCTCACACCGCCATCCCTGTGAGACACAAGCAGGCACACACACGTCAATTAAGGCTCCATCTAATTCACCACAAAAAAACTGAAGGACCGATTTATCAAACCTGTTGTCCTCCATCGCAAGTGCAGGTGCAGATAGCGCCTAGGTACTCCTTCTGCCACTGGCTGCCCACCTGGTAGGTTTTGCCTTCATCGTAACACACTGACGCGTCTGTGTGAAAAGGCGTGCACAGTAAAACTCGGCTGCATCGGAAACTCCTCAACAACGGCGTCAGAAAACGTCTCTGGGTGCGAAAGAAGCCTTACGTGGTTCACACTTAAATTCTCCTTTGCTGTTTCCCAAGCAGGTGCAGCTCATGAGGTGTCCGTTCTCGGCCTGGCGATCCCACTGCTCTCCGACGCGGTAGTTCACGCCGTTGTCATGGCACCACTCTGCAATATGAGGCAAACTTGTAACGGAAATCGAGAGAAACCTGCTCGGTTATGTTCGAATATGTGAGCACTCTGCAAAAACTCACTCGATGAATCGCATCTGAAGTGACCGCCGCCCAGGCAGCGGCACCACAGCTTGAAGCCCGTCTCGGACATGCGCTCCCATTCGCCTCCGACGTCGTGGTAGGTGGCAGTGAAGGCGTCGTAACATGGGTCGTTGGTGGTGGGGACTCCACTCGATACTGGCAGAAGATTAGGATTGGGAATTAAAAAAAAAAAAAAAAGAAAATCACAGATCGACATCATTTTTGTAGTCTGCTTATAAACACGGTTTCATTTTCATAGTATAATGTTGAATATCTAAACAAGTCTCCAGAAATATGAAATCTGATCTGAGAGTTGCAAGTTGTTTCAAATTTATCTTGAATATTTTTCCATCTTAAGGGGTTTTTTAGTGAGAATTTTCTGGTTGAAAAGAAAAGGGATTTTAAAATTTGTTTTATATATCCTCTGGCTATAAATCTGGCTAAGTTGCTAAGTATCAACATTTCTGAACTACATCCATGTGCTGAAGTCTATGCTGACAAAAGTAGAATAAAAAAAAGAGAAAAAATTCAACAAATTTCATTGTTTAAGAACATCATTTACAACTTTTCTGTCATTTTTTTATAAGATAAAATATTTCTAATTAGTTTTTGTAATATTTAATCCCAACATTTAATGCCATTACAGTAGTAACGACTACGAGTCTGTTTCTGCTGCATATTTTCCCAAACGGATCAGAGATGCTATATTTTAAGACATTTTTGTTTTGTCTGCCCCGTTTGGAGTCCAGACTTCCCAGCAGGTCATTGCAGACGCTGCATCGCTATTTCCCTGAACACTGAGCTTACTTCTGTTTCCAGCTGTGACTTTTTGCTCCAGAATCTTGTGTTTGAGCGCGCCCAGCAGCGCCTCCACTATCACATTGTAGTCTTCTCCAGGAGTGAGTCCTATCAGGGTGGCGGTGGTGGCTGTGCCTGGCAGGCGGGCCTGTAAGATCGGGAATTGATTGAATTTGAAATGAGTTACATGGCTCCGGCTGCATGCTGCGCCGACTAAAATCGTTTTGGGTTTTGCTCCTTACCGTGAACATCTTCTCATTTCTGCTTGTGAGAGGATTGCAGGACAGGAGGTAGGAATTGCTCTGCCTGTAAGGCTTCCAGGAAATGCTGGTTTGAGTCTGGGCTTCCTGTGGCACTCCTGTCTCGTTAAAAAGCGAGGCTCTGATGGGAAATTTGAGCTTCACGACAGGCTGCCTATGGCCTTCTGCATCGGGGAGAGGGACAAACACCAGGGGCTCACGGACTTGCTCATTGGGCGACTGCGGGTTGCCTCCATTGTTGTTAAACTCTGTGTACTCCACACCCCCAACTACATCCTGGTTGGGTCCCGTAAACTGGACTTGGTTGTCTATGTGAGTTTCGGGCACATCCAGCCTGTCGCCAGCACCGGTGTGGTACGGCGGCGGCAGAGGCTGGGGAAGCAGGGAGTCTGGCTCTGGGCGGGAGAGACGAGGTTAGGGAAGCAAGCAGGTTAGATGAGGCAGAGCTACGGCGAAGCTAATTTGTCACAGCCACACAGGACGCGGCACATCTGCAGCTTTGGACTAAAACGCAACTATTTCATGACGTAGCGCTGCAAACACACGCAGATATTTTTGAATGACATTTGTGAAGACATTCAAACTATAAACAGGTATGTTTTTAAAAGAGCCAAACACTGTTTGAATGTAGTAGGCTTTCTACAGCAAAAAAAATGCATTTGAGCAAATAAAAGGAGAGGCTCAAATCTAATATTTTTCCAACTCATTTACCTGCAACCACTTTGTTTTAATATAAAAGGTAAATACTTACGAGTCCTGATCCTTCCCGCCAGAGGTGTGCTCCTCTGTCCGTTCTGGATGACGATGATCTTGATGATGTACTCTGTGGCTGGTTTCAGACCTGAACAGAAACATTGCACATCACGTATAGTTAATTTATTAGTGCAAAAAAAAAAAAAATACAAAGGGTGGCTACTTTGTTTTAAGAAGACTTTGGTACTGTTTAACTCTGAAATTAGATCGTATTAGTTGGACAAGAAATGATTTGGACGTACCAGATATGGTGGCGTAGTTTTGGCCAGCGTGGGGTTGTGGGATGAGCTCCTGCGGGGTTCTTCCCGTCTCCTCGTAGGTGATGTAGTATCCGGTGATTTGTGTGGGAGGTGGCTGCCAGGTGAAGGAGATGGCAGTGGGGGTCAAAGATGTAAACTGGAGGCCGGTAGGAGCCTGAACCACGGGTTTAACTGCAGAGAAAAAAAAACCCATCATGCGTGTCATGAACTATTTTCAAAAAAATTAATTCTCCCCCTTTAAGTTTCGACAAATGATGATTTCATTTACAGTAGAAAATAAGTTGCTGCTTTGCTGCTCCAGGACCTGAATGACTTGCCATTATTTATAGAACAATGAATACAGAAAATCGTGAAGGAGAAAGTCCTTCCATTAGTTCATGTCTTATGTTCTGGTGGTAAAGCAACAATTAAAATATGGATCCTTTTTTTTTTACCTTAAAAAAGGAAAGTATACTTCAAATAAATCAACTAAAGTTTTACAACAAATTCAGTATGTGTTGTTATTGTGAATGTTGGTGTAGTCCAAGTCTTGCTACTAACAAACTGTAAAAAAAAATAAAAATACTTTACACCTACTTAAAAGAAAGCGTATCTTTATTGTGCATCACTCTTCTTAGTCAACCATGTCCATGTGTGACTATAAAGGTCCAATTATGCAAAATTACCACATTGATGCTTCCCAAGGTGTCTAAAAGATAAGGCACACCGACTTGTTTTATACCTGTGTGACCCCGGAGAGTAAACGGAGCGCTCCTTGTGTTTCCATTCAGAGTGTACAAGTTAATAGAATAAGTGGTTCCTGGCCGCAGACCTGGAAAAACACAGAAACACGCACACTGTGAAGTGAGACCTATCCAACAAACCACTTCAGATGACAAACCAGTTCATTTAGCTGAGAGATGAGGCCTAACCGGTCAAAGTGTAGGTGTACGTGTCTCCTGGGATGGTCCTTCTGATGGTGTCACGAGAACCGCTCATAGGCGTAGCTTCAAGGAGGAAGCCAGTGACCGTCTCCCCCTTGGAGCGCCAACTCAGAGTTAAAGAGGTTTCCTTCGAATCGGTGACGTGCACACGGCGAGGAGCGCTGACCTCTGCATTGACCAAGTTACAAACAGATCAGTGAGTTCTGCAAATGTCTACATCATGGTGGAAGAGCCTTAAGCCTCATCTGTCATTTCTTTATGCCGACTGTTCTCGTAATCTTTCATGGAGGCCTCTTCCCTCTGACCTGCCAGTAATAATAACTCCACTAATGGTTCTGACCAAATAAAGCCTCAGATAAAGCCAAAAAGAAAAAAAAAAAGGAACTAGAAAGATTACAAAATGGCTTCCTCTTGGCAAGCAAACGATGAATACATTTTGGGAAGTAGAGAAGCCACAGACCTTCCAGTGTGGTTGCCTCTCCTTCCAGTGGTCTGCTGGTGACAGAGTTCTTCAAGGCGTAGACCTGAATCTGATACGTTGTTGCAACCTAAAGGACAAAAGACATATTACTGATGTGCCACCACTGAATAAAATGTATTTATCTCAGTTTTCATTTGTGTGCAAGAATGTTGTTTACCATAAGCCCTGGTACAACCACACGCGTGGTGTCTGGGGCAACGTTCATTTCTTTACGGGGACTGTTGATATTCTTTGGGGTGACGACCACGCGGTAGCCTGTCAGGCGGGCGTTTGGAGCCCGCCACGTAATCGTGAAGACAGACGGCCCAACCTCAGAGACCATCATGTCGGTCGGCGCAGGGATTACTAAAAGAAAGCCACCGAAGCAAACATTAAGCTTGCATGTACGCGAGTCATGCATAGGAATGTGTTTCCTAAATGCCTACCTGTTGCTTGGGTTCCCACTAACGGCGTGCTGGGAGTCCGGCCGTTGTAGGCAATGACCTTCACTGTGTACTCAGTCCCAGGACGGAGATCTCCCAGCACAGCGCTGTCCTGATCACCTCTGGGGGCCGGGCGAAGTTCTCTCTCTCCCTCCTCTGAGCTGGAGTACAAGACGCGGTAAGACGTCACCGTGCCGTCGGGTCTGTCCCACGTGATGCGCATGGAGGTAGAGTCGATGTCGGAGAAGATCAGGTCCTTGGGATGGTCCATGGCTGCGACACAGAAGAAGGAGGATGAAATATTCCTTTCATAGCAACGCTTGAGCTTTAACTCGTTTTGTACACCATCTATTTTTACGTCTTATCCTGTTCCCAAAACGAGATTAACTCCACAAAGTGTCCATCTTTCAAGATCTTTTTAACTCCAACCTTTACGTTGTTTAAAACTGTCCATTTCCTTAACAGGCATTTTCACAATTTGTACACTGTCTTTACAAGGGCTGCATCCCAAAAGGCATGGCTTTACAATGTTGCTGTAGAGACTGAGAACAGCAAATCCGTTGTTTCTGTCTTGTGCTAAACCGGTTTCTAATTGATGGAATAATTCTAAAGGAGCTTTAAAATGAATCTAATTATTTTGATTCAGCTTGTCCGCAGATGTCCATCCTATCCTGTCATTTTCTGACATTTCTCAAGGATTTTCTTTTCTTTCATACATCACATTTAAAGTATGTTTTTCTATTATATACAAGCCTCTTGTATGCATCAAACACATATTTTTTTTATCAAAGCAGCCCTATTCTTGCATCAGTTTCAGATGTTTGAATTACACTAACCAGTGAAAGCATTCTCCACAACAGGGGAGGAGGGTTGTCCACCATTGCCCAAGGCAGAAACGCTGACAACGTACTCAACTGTGGGCATCAGACCTATGAAAGACTTCTCTGTCGTCTCTGCAAAGCAAAAGTAAAATAGGTCAGTTTTTGAGGAAGATACCCTTATGTATTTAGGAATGTTACGTAAGAACATAGCATATCTTACGGGGAGCCACTACTTCAGAGAAGGAAGGTCCCAAACCATTCTTGGGGGCAACTGTGATTCTGTAGCCTCTGACTGGACCCTGAGGCGGAGACCAACGCACTTTAATGCCGTTGTCGGTCACATCAGTGACCCTCATGTCAGTGGGGGGTTCGGTATCTGAATAAAATGGGAATTAATGAAACGTTTAGATCCCTTCTAACAATAAGATCTCTTAAAACTGTGTATTTTTTTTTTCTTGTTCCCATCATAATACCTGTCCTGTGTGTTATGTAGACAGGCCTGTTGGAGGCAGGGCTGTCTCCTCGTGCTGTGACGGCATAAACCGTGATGGTGTAGTCAGTGCCGGGCCTGAGCCCAGTGATGGTGGCGGTGGTCTGGGAGCCTGGGATCGTAAACTCCTGAGGAGATTCACCACCTAGAAGCAAATAAATTAAATGTTGCCGTCGAACTTTGCACTTTTTGCGCAGTGTGGACCGCATTTAGAAATGAATCACGACTACACACTTGTGCCTCCGTAGGTGATCCTGTAGTTCTTCACTTCAACAGAGGGGGCGTCCCAGCGGATGGTGATGCTGGTAGGTGTGGATGACGTTACCTCAAGATCAGTGGGTGCATCAGAGACTGAAAAGCAGTAACAGAAAAGAGGTAAAAGAATGACATCGGTCATAATCAAAGATTAAAGGGATCTCACTTCAAAAAAAAAAAACTCACTGGTGGCTTGCGTTCCAGTTAGAGGTTGACTTTCCTCATTGTCGTAGACGGCGTACACATATATCATGTACTCAGCCTCGGGTTCCAGTCCGGTCACAGTGAAGTGGTTCTTGGATGGGGGCAGCCTGTCGTCCTTGGCTCGCCCACCGCTTGTCTTCTGGTACCGAAATCGGTAGCCCGTGATAGGAGATATGGGAGCCTGCCACTGAACGGTGAAGGAGTTGGTCCGGATGTCGGTGAAGCGCAGGTCAGTCGGCGAGTCCAGAACTGGAAGGAGGTTTTAGGAAATTGAACTGAATTGGAAATCAGCATAAAAACAAATCTGGAAAGAAATCTAAAACAGTTTGAAATGACTTGGAGGCTGTTTCATTTTAATAAATGTGGACAAGGGAGAAGAAATTAAAGCAAAAATTCTTCGCAGACGAGCGGAAAGTTATGTCTTTAAGTGATGTGAATCATCCATTCATTGGGTTTTCATCTATCAGTTGTTAAGATCCACATAGATTCTCACAAAGACTTTCATAAAGTCTGGAGAACTACTGATCGAGAACAATATGAGGCCAGGGATGGTTCTGACAGGTCTAAACTATATGAAACTACATGCAGTTTTCACCATATAAATGATGAAAATTGAGTTTTTGTCATTTTCCGTCAGCTTTCACATCTTCATAAGACAGCCTACTCCGTAATACTCACTCGTTCTCTGAGTCCCTGTAGCAGGTTCACTTTCTCGTTCACCGTAGACGCAGACAACACTGATACGGTACTCCGTGTTGGGCTGCAGGTCTTTATAGAAAAGAAGAGAAATAATAATAATAATAATTGCAACATGTAATTTTGCTGTTGCAACAGACACCGTAAACTGTGTGTTGTCTTACTCTGCAGCAGGAAGGTATTAGTGGCGCCACCAACATTGACTTCCTTTACGTCGTCGTCCGTGTTCACGGGGTGGTAGCGGATTACAAAACGAGAAATTTCACTGGGCGTGGCGATGTTGGGGATGGTCCACGTCACGCGGATGTGGTCTGGACCCACACCTCCAAACTGCAAGTTGGTTGGAGCTGGCACAGCTGGAAGAATGGAAAATTGAAGGTTATCTATGGACAAGACATTATTTAAATGAGACACTATGCACATTTTACAGCTAAATTCAACAAAAGGCATATGAATGGTTTGATTTGATGAAAAGAATAATCAGATTTTGTAGAAATCGGTATTTGCACATAAAAATCGACACAAGGGTCAAACAAATAAAACGCAGAGTGTGTCGCTGTGTCTCTGAAAATAAATTTCCCTTGAATTAAGTGGTAAAAAAAGAAATCACCAGCTTCGGTCTGTTTTGTGTATGTGGTCGGCTTGCTCTCTCCCTCCTCTGTAACTGTGACGATAGTGATGTCATAGTCCACGCCGGGCTCCAAGCCGTGAATCGTGTAATAACCAGCGGACGCCTCCACCATGTCTTGAAAGATGGGCATGCTCTGGCCTGAGGTAACTACCGTTATGCGGTAAGCAGTGATGGCGGTAAAGTTTACAGGGATCCAGCGCAGGCCAATGGTGGTGTCAGTAACGTCGACGAAGTCAACGTGAGTTGGGACGGGGATCTCTGAAAAGCGGTTAGAGCAGTTCCCAAGCACAGGCAAGACCAGACAGAAAGGAGAACAGAATTACATCAGCAACGTGTCATTCCAATTAAAGCAGTCAGAGAAGTACTGGGTAACAGAAGCCATGCCAAACAACAACACAGCAAATGAAAAAAAAACAAAAAAACAACAGTAACCATCAATTAAAATGAAAAAATGCATGCAATGTTTAAAGGTACTGGCCATGCTGGAGAGTTTGTATTAAATGTGATCTTCATGCAGTTCACAGCTCATCCAGTGATCATGTTAGTTTTAGCATTTAGCACTGCTTTTGCACAAAGACTTAAAACCTTCTTGAAGGTTTTTAATATCTGGCTTAACGTTTGACAAACATTGTCCTTGCCTGAGATGGAAAGCGGCTAACAGTGTTTTTGCTGTATTTACCAAAATAAGACAAAAATTTTGGATCTATCCTCCACTTCATTGTAATAAGAATCAACCTTTCTCGTGGTCTTTTAAAGAGGTTTTGGGTTAGATTCTGTTCATCCACAAGATATTTTTACTTATATACAATTACCTGAAGGCTGGCTGAAAAACAGTTGATCAAGAGCCTTACAACAATTATAGGAAATCAGGCTTCTTGTTGTTAACAGGGTCTGTTGTGCTGCTGCCCCTGCTATGTGTTTTGTTTTGAGATTTTTGGTTTGAAACTTTTGCCCAGAGATGAGAACAAAGATACAGCTTTAGGTTATTTGAATAATAAACCAATCTGCCTACTAACAAGACGCTTTCTTTTGGCACAGCTGTGAGGTTAACAGGGAAAGATGCCTTCCTGGCGGCTCTACCTGGGGTGACAACAGTGGATATCGGTACGCTCTCCGCTGGTCCCTTGAGAGTGAATACGCTGACGTTGTACTCCACCCCCAGGTTCAGGTTTTCCAGAAGGTATGTGTTTTGATCCGCTGCTACAAACTCCTCCACAAAGTTCCCTCTGTGGCCACTGCTTGGCGTGCTTGTCACTCTGTAGCCAGAGATCCCTGCGGAGAATAGGGGAGTGAAAGAGTTTTGAAAAAGTTGGACACATTATCAAATGATTGTGAGAAAGAGGTAATGGAGACATTCGTCCAGGTGGGCTGGGGATCTAAAGCCAAGGTCTAGACTGGGTCCCATCCAGCAGCTTGGCGGTGCGTGGGGGTGCTTAGTCAATATTTACCTGATGTCCTGGAGGCTGTCCAGTAGACCGTTAGATCTCCCGTGTCCGGGTTGGACACCACCCTGAGGTCAGTTGGAGGAGACACAGCTGCACAAGAGAAAAGATTTTATGCAGCTGTTAAGGTCTCGCCAAATTGTTTAAACAGTGCTCACATAAGCATTACATCATTCTGGCTATAAACACTTTAACAAAGATTCATGCTGAGCAGCCGTTATCAGATCTGTTTTCACTCCAGTCAAATGAAATGCAGACGCACTGGTGACAACGTTGCGGGTGATGGGGTTTCCACGGTTGCGGCCGTTGAAAATGGGTTGAACGCTGTAGGTGTACTGAGTTCCTGGGTACAGACCACTGATGTCAATACGCCCAGAGTCCGAGGTCTCTTCTCTAGGAGATTCGCCTTCCTCACTCGGGAGCACAGAAAGCTGAAGAAAGCAAAGAGAAAACGTTGTGATCAGCAGATACTCATAAGATGTAGCACAGCATCTAAAATCTGCTCCCAACTGACCAAAACGACACGCTGAGATTTCAGCAAACAACTAATCTCCTGGGGTTAGTTGCCTAACTAATCAGCTTCGTATATTGAAGACGGAGATGTAGCTTTTCACTGATGTATAGAAACGGCGACAGTTTTGGAGCTATCGGAGCAAAACGGCGGTGACCTTACCTTGTAGCTGAATCTGCGAACAGGTATCCAGCTAATAATGATGGAGGTGTCTGTGACCTCGGTGCTGAAAGGAGGAGCATTTCCCAACCGAGGATCTGCAAACAAGACAGAAGACATGAGTGAAAGCTCCACATAAAAAAAGACATTCTAGCCTGGGGTGAAAGTTTTCATTCAATTCAACTGACTGGTAGTGAAATACGCAGTGGTTCCCTCGCTCAGCTCATTGTTCTGCACAGAGTGTAACTCTGCCGTGTACTGCGTGTCTGGGCGCAAATTCTTTAAGGGGTACTGTGTGACCACTCCGGGGATTCTCCTCTCAACGGGGCTGGAGCCCTCGATGCTCAGGAGGAGGCGGAAACCAGTGACAACAGCGCGGGGAGCATCCCAGATGACCAGTGCGCTGTCATGTCCGATGTCAGTGAAACGTACGTTTGTGGGCGAGTCAGGTTCTGCAGGGGAAAAGAAGACATAACCCATGTGAAAAAAATCTGTCTGTGTTTTGTAATCTGTTTTATTTCTTTTTTTTTTTTTATAATCTGAGCTTTGAAGTTTAAAAAAATAAATAAAAACAGTGCCCCCTACTGGTGGATTTTTCTCCAACAAGCGGCTGGCTCTCAGAATCGCCTCTGACGGCATAGATGTAGAAGCGGTAGAGCGTTCCGGGCTGCAGGTGGGTGATTTCAGCGTACGCGTTGGGGGAAACGGGCAGCTGAAGGGGCCGCAGCTCGGTGCCGTCCTGGCCCATTGGTGAGAAGACCACCCTGTAGCCGGTAACCTCGGTGGGTGGACCCGCCCAAGTAATGCTGATCCTGGTATCTGAGACCTCGTAGAACTGCAGGTCGGTCGGCGCTGGGATCTTTTCTGTGGAGAGGAAAAGATTTGGTCACACATAGTTAAATATCAGGTGTTTCTCATGACGTTTATTGAAACTCTGGAGAACAAACATCTGTTAAGCATTACTTCTTACAAGGATGAATACTCACTTTATGGTTTAGAGCAGCTATGACCTTTGCCTCATTGGTATTTGATGATCTGTGTAACCCAATAGCTATTCTTTACTTGTTATGTGCATATTATTTTTTTATCATAAAGCAAATGATCTGTGAAATATTTGCAAGACCTCTACCATATTTATATTAGACAAGGAAGAAAGGTAATAATAATAAATAAATAAAAAACCCAAGTGTTTATAATGATCAAAAAGGAAACATCCAGCTTGTTTTCAAATTCCAAACTTGAAAGGTAAGTCCAATAAAGGTTTTAACAGTTTCCAAGTTGAGCTTTTGCCAAAGTTTGGCTCAAACAAGGTGGAAAATCCAGAGCAAATACTAAAGCAACAGAAGGAATGAAAGTGATAGTCGGTTCCTACAACATCTGTTTTTATTTTTCAAGGATTGATTTCCCAGTCCAGCCACAAGAAAGTAAAAGAAATGATGATCTTTTATAAACGTTGTGCTAAGGATTTATGAGGTGTTTGTGCTTTAGTAGGGGTGTTGGCTCCATAAGCATTTGTCCTTCCAAGTGTTAAAACTTTATCTCGAAAGGCTTTGCCGTCCCCCTCTCCCCCCATAAATCACGTGCTTGTCAAAACTCAGACTGCGAAGATGAGAAAAATATTTAACTTACTATTGAAGTTATATCATATAATCGATGCCTGACAGCTTGTTTTAATAACCTTCCACATCGTAAGAATTGTTTTTCTAAATCTAATCAGCTAAACCAAAGAGCCATCCAGCTTCATACGTGTGGTGCTGAATTTGATTATCTGCGCAGTTATCTTACTTGCAACATATCGCAAAGCAGTCACTTATAATGTGTACCTCGTCTTTGCGAGCCGGCCGTGCTGACCCGCACAGAAACAGGCTCACTCTCCAGGTTTTCCTCCACAGCATAGATACTGACGTTATAGAGGAGACCTGGGCTAAGGTCCACCAGGGTCACTGAAGTCTCCGACTCAGGGAGGATGAGCTCGGTGCTGCTGCCTTCCTCTGACGGAGTGTAAACCAAGCGGTAACCTGCGAGCACATGCACGGAGTTGACTTACACAGCCCAAACATTCGAGTAATAAGCGCAGAAAGCCGGTTGTTACCGGTGATCGGAGCCTGAGGTCTGCTCCAGCTGATGCGGATGGAGGTTTCCGTGATCTCATCCACGGGAAGCAAAGTGGGTGTATCAGGAGCTGGCGGAGGAAATCAGGGAAGTTATGCAAACAAATTTTACAAAGTTGGACAAAATTTGATGTATTCTCAATTTTCTTGTTATTTAAGAAGAGTGGTAGAAATTTTTTCCAACCGGTGGTCTGTGAGGTGGTCAGGATGAGGTTCGGGTGTCCGTCTCCCTCGGGCATCTCGTACACGCTGACGTTGTATCTGCGGCCAGGCTCAAGATCGGAGATGGTGACCGACGTGGTGGTGCGGGGAACATCTGACGAAGCACAAAAAGGTTTGATGAAACACCCAAGAGGTTATTAGTTACAACACAGCTCAAACAGTTAAATGCGAATGTGCTTTTCAAGTTTATTCCAAAGTAAATTAATTCTGAGTCAAACACTCACCCAGGTACTTTGGTGTAGAGCCCTCCTCGATGAGCTCATACTCCAACCTAAAGCCAGAGATGGTAGAAGAAGCCGAGGTCCACGACACCACAAAGCTGTTGGAGGTGATCTCTGTTATCGACTCAGACATGTCCACAATCGGCGGAGGTGGCGTCGTCTCTCCTTCCCATGTCTCCACTTTTTGGGATTAGTTGGGTAGGGGAGAAAGGCATTTTCTTTAAGGAAGTGTTCTTGATTTTGTGGCATTCAAAGATTGTTAAACCCTGCAGTGAACTTACAGGAGCCGTAAGCGGTTGTAAAATCGAAACGCGTGACCTCGCGTTGCCCGTAGTGCATAATGCTGATTAGCTGACCCTCGTAGGTCACACCTGGACGCAGTCCACCGATGGTGTAGGAATTGAGGTGGCCAGGAATGGTGACCTCCCTCCATGGGTTACGACTGTTTTTCTACAAAACAGAGTAAAAAAGACAAAGAGCTGAAGGCTTCCAACTCTGTTTTATGATGAAGAATATTTCCTCTCATGCTGCTGAGAAGCTTTACATAAACAGAGGTGAGAGTAAGCTTGTTAAATGAAACTAACTGCATCCATGAGAGCTCTTCAACTTAAACTAATGATCCTGGAAGTCATTTGATGATAGGCGGTGTCCAACCTAGACAGGTTACCAGTCCGTCAAAGAACCAAACTCAGACAAAAAAAAAATGCAACATTTCGACAGGAAGCACTCAAAAGAAGGCTTCACCTGCACAGGGAATGTGTGTAAACTAGCTGGAACAACAGTATGTGTCACAGAGAGTTCATGGACTCAAACTTTGGACTAAATCAACAAAGACTTTCCACCTACAAACTCTATGAATTCTCACAAAAAAAAAAAAAAAAAAAACACAACGAAAGATAAAATTCCTAAAAATCTCAGTGTGACTTACAAGTCTCCATTTGAGGATGTACTGGGTGACATGGGTAGACGGTGGCACATTCCACTGAATGGGGTGGGAGTCTGGCTGGCTTCCTGCTTCTGTTATGAGCACCTGGACGGGTCTGGAGCCGCCTGGGGAGTATCAGCAGCAAATGGTCGAAGAGGCATCAGTAAAAAGCACAAAATGAAAATGTGGCTTACATAAAGAAAAAGAAAAAGACTTGTGAATAACATGACAGTGTGACCTGCGGAGGAGACCCGGGGACTGTTTGATGAGTTACAACTAAACGATTCAGAGTTTTGGGACAGAATCAAACCGCCAGACGACGCTAAACCGGCTCAACACCTACTGACGGCTGACAGTCTGAAATGACACCTCCGCGTTATATTCATCACTTTTATTTGCCCCCTCGTTCTCATATGAACTCATTGCACAGGCTCACCGGTTGTTCACCCTGCACAAACAGTGCATGGCCCTGATAGAACGATAAGCATCACAGCTGTCCCTTTTTAGGTCAACATTAGCTCCTCGACTCAGTTCAAAGTAACAGTTTAGGCAACTTTTGTGTAAATAAGGACAGGAGGTTTTCCGAAACTTTTGCCTGTCCAATGAATTATTTTATCTGAGCAGGACAGCAAACATTACTCAGCAACAGGTGAGGGAGGAGAAAAAACAAACTGTAAACTTCAAAGGTTAAAGGAAATGACAGGGGTGTTGAGAGTGAAAAAAAAAAAATCCAGCAACAAGAGCTCTGTTTTACATACAACATGGGATGGTAGGTAACTTTGCAAGAAATTAGCATTCGCTAAATTCTGATGTTTATGGAAGGGCATTTTCTCTTACCTGGGTAGGCCTGCAGCGGTTCGCATCCCATTTCTCCTCTTCCTTTGCCATAGCAAGTGCATCTGTAGTGATACCCACTGATGACTTTGTCCCACTGCTCTCCAATCTGATAGACCACATTATTTTGTTGATCTCTGCACTGATCTAGTAGAGGAAAACCAAGCAGATGGGAAAGCTGAGCTGGTTGGACAGAGAAGGTTGGACGTGGAAATGTGGAGCATTGACCAGCGAAGATAGTGAGCCACAACCCAACCTATAGCATCGCACTTCCAGTAGCCGCGTCCCTGTCCGAAGCAGGTGCAGTTCATCATGTGACCCTCGTTGTGGCGCTTAGAGAACTGCTGGCTGACTTCATAGGTCAGGCCATCAACAACGCAGTTGTCTGAACACATAAAGAGAAGCATGAATTTTCTCTCCAAACTCGAAAGCTTTCAAATGCGCGTCTTCTCAAGACAACTTTAAATCATCTTTATTTCAACTCTGCATGGAGTCAGTTGTCTCACCTCGCAGCTGCGAATGGGCAACGCAGTTCCACTCTCCACGGCCATTTCCCAGGCAAGTGCACTCCATCATGTGACCCATGACGTCATGCCGTTTGTCCCACTTGTCTCCGACACGGTGCATCACTCCGTCATTGGTGGTACATACCTCCTCGTGGGCTAATTAGGAAAAGAGTAATTAAATGCATAAAACCAACTGTTTTTTTTGTTGTTTTTTTTCTTGCGCGTGCAGTTCAAACAGTTCCGTTTAGAGCTGTGCTACATTTGTGGATGTGATAGCCTTTACCAGCAATTTTTTTCATACTTAATTATTTGCCTTGGAAAAACAGAATTTAGATAAATTAGATAAATCTTCTGGAATATTTTGAATCTTTTTGCTTAATATTATGAATTTACTGGAAACCCGACAAAACATCTGACAAAACACTTCACACTAACCAGCCATGGGGCAAAATCCAAAACGCTGGTCCACGTCATAGTTGTAGGTGGTACCGCACCATCTCATGCCGTCACGGCGTCCATCACTGGTACAGTCTGTGTAGTTGCGACCGCTGTAGAGGTACGGGAAGTGGCAGAGGGCACCGTTGGAGTTCCCACCTTGTGTCACCACAACGGCTGCAATTTTCACAGAAATGATATAGTTACTCCCAAGCTCTAATCTGGCTAACGGTAACAAAAGTCAACACAACACCTCGACAAAGTCACTGTCGTTGTTAAGGTAAAAACGACATCTCTGCTTCAGAGTCTCACCAAATTTTTCTGTGCAGAAGGAATACTGCTGATCTCTCTCGTAGTCGGATGTCGTGGAGCACCAGAGCTGCCCGTCAGTGCGTCCATCTGAAGTGCAAGAGTAGTACGTCTTTCCCATGAAGACAAAAGGGAAAACACACGACTGGCCATTAGAATTGCCGCCGTACGCCTGGTTCCTGGCCTCTGCATGAACATGAGTGGAAATAATTTAGTAAGAACAGACATAAAGTGACAGAAATCAAAATTGAATTTGCGCAAAAAATTCAGTTTGCACTACAGCGGTACCCTATTTTTCAGTGAGAAGCATATTTTCTGTTCCATTTCAATATACACTCACCCCATTCCTGACAGCTGACTCCATTGCCCAGGCATGTACACAACATCTGTTTGCTGCCCTGGCTCCTGATCCAGCGGTGCCCGTCAAAGTACGAGGAACCAGAGTCTGTGCGGCAGGTTCCTTCGGCGGTGGGCACATGACGATGCAGCAGAGCCTGGGTTACACCAGTGCCTGTTAACAGATCATCAAAACCATGTCAAGGACTAAAGTTACAGGATATTTATTTGTGTTTACATGACCGCCTTTAACAGAACTCACCTCGGCCTGTGCTCTGTCCTTGACAACTCGATTCTCCCCTGCCGTTACCCAAGCACACGCACTGCATAGCGTTTCCCCTGATGTCAGTTTTTGTCCAGGTGTCTCCGATCCGAAAAGACCTCCTGGTCTGGGGGTCATTGCAACGGTCTGGTTCGGAAATAGTGACAAATGAGCTTAGCGCTGAAAAATCAAACCAGGCCTATTTGCTTAAACGCAGATTCAGTTCGTACTTACTCCTTGAGGTACAGCTGATACGTCCATTTCCTTCTCCAAGGCAGGTGCAATCCAGCATCATCCAGCCTTGGTATGGTCTTTCCCAGGTCTCGCCAACCAGATACGATGACGCAGCGTAGCTGTCAAAGCATTTTTCAGCTGCAAAGATAAAAAGCAAAGTAATGGGTAAGCACGGTTCAGGATTAAACGCTTAAAAGGGTTTTAATGCTTTCAGGGGAGACACTCACCCACAGGTTTGCATGTCCATTCTCCCTTGTTGTTCCCAAGACAAACACACTCCAGCATGTATTCACCGCTCTCATGAGGCTTCTGCCAAGTTTCCCCAATTTTATAAGACCTCCCACTATCATGGCAACGGACTGTCGATCACCAAAAGAGGTTTATTATTGATATAACAAATATTACTTTTGCATCTTGGACACGCATCTAACACTAAAAGGCAACACGGTGTCATGCAGCATTAATAAACAAGTTCTCTGTCGTTTCACATCGACATTTGTCCTGTGAGCTTTAGAATGAAAGTGTAACCTACATGCTATGGTACAGCTGATCTTTCCAGAGCTGACGCAGGTGCAGTCCCACATCAGCCCGTCCTTTGGTCTCTCGTAGATTTCTCCCACCCGGTATGTCCGGGCATTGTCCTTATCGTAGCAGGTCTCGTCCGCTGAGACAAAAAAACAGAGGAAGCACAAAGGTCAAGAGTTATTGTGTGGCTATATTGGACTGTTGTCCTGCATTTGTCTAAAAATACTCAAATCTAACATCTGGATCTTTCAAGCACTTTAACTTTGCTTGTCAGTGCTTTAATGAAAACGTCTGAAATTGTTGACATTGGCTTGGAGAGGTGGACTTCAGATTTTTTGACTGACCTGCAGGCTTTGTTTTGCACTTGATGCCCGCTGCTCCATTGCAGGTGCAAACCAATGTACTTCCACGGTAGGGTTTCTCCCACTGCTGGTTCCGTCTGTAAGAGTTACCATTCTCCTCACAACTGTCTGAAAAGTAAAAACGTGAAACCACACATTATGAGCTGCAGTTAGCTTAAGTTGAATCGCTCTCAAAACAAACATTAGATGCAACATCTCACATTTCATTCCAATCCGTAAGTTTAAAAGCATCACAAAGTCACACACGAAACAACTTGTGTTTACCTGGAGAGAGAGCAGATGAGTCATACAGGTCTGGATACACCTGATACTGACCGGTTTGCCTTTTGCTCTTCTTCGGGGCGCAGTGGACTGCGCTACTTACGCACAGCGCAACCAGCAACCCCGTCAGTGGGCCACTAGTCATTTTGTGGATGGACACGGATTTCAATGCAAAATTTAATAATATTAATAATAATAATAAAAAAAGTTTAACTACAAAAAGACAGAAGGAGGTGTGTAGAAGCCAAAGCTTGGAGAGATTTTTTTTTTTTTTTGGAGATTCAGCTCTCTGCAGCTGCTCCAGGTAGTTCCGATTGCAGCTTTTGCACCAGAATGAGGAGAGGCGAGAGAAGCGGTTTTATACCAGGACGCTGCTCTGCCCCAGGGGGAGGGATTTTTACTGGAGTTTGGGTCATCCTCCTGCGAGTGAGTAATACTCACCAGTCACTTTCAGTGCATGAAATCAGTCAAAAATAACTGTAAGGTGTAAAACTAGTGTCGAAACTACAGAAACGGACTAAACATTTGTGTATGAATTGTTCTAAATTCAAGATAGCAGTAATTTATTGTACTGATAAATCAAGTACAATATTTATTCTACCGCCATCTACTGGTATTTTTGTGGAAGGACGGCTGCACTTATTTTTGTTCAAATTAATTTCAGTAGTGTCTTTACTAACATCTATCGCAGCATGCAAACATATTTTGTCCGTAAAGAATGTGTAAAGAATATGCACCCTTTCAGAAAGAAAAACTAAATGAAGTGTGGGACTATAGCATGGTAAAATAAAGTCAAACACATTCACAAATCCATTTTTTTAAATTGGACTCAAACTGCAACATGAGATGACCTTCAGCAATATCAACTCAAACCTTCGTCTCAGTCATGCAATATATACCAACCTGATTTATTTATGACTTTATGTACTTGCTGTCTTCAAGGCCCAATCTAGTCAGTTAGACCATCAACATGCACATACATGGTCTTATTAACTTCTCAGCAGGTGGCATTGACTGTTAGCATCATCCAGCCATAGAAAAAGAAAAAAAAAAACTCCAAACTTTTCATATTTACTTACCTACACTTTGTTTTTTCCAACACCAGAGAAGTTTAGTTCTGGTGTTCTCCTGCTATGGGAAATTTGAACAAGCTTTATACTTTTACAATAAGAACATAGAAGTAGGTGCAGAATATATGTTTTTTTTAATTATTTATTAAATTTACTAGACGATGTCACACTTATGTCAACTCAGCTGAATAAGGAGAAGTGAAACCCTGCTAGACTGAGGCTGAAGGTCACACATCTTATTTCTGTCTAGTTTGAGAAATACTTTTTTTTTTCCCCCTCAAAATTTCTCATGAGTCATTTCGCAACATTTATTCATGGCTTTACAAAGAATTTTATTCTGTGCTAAAAAGAATAGGAATATAGATAACCTTCTAGCATTGCTTTCCAAACCAATTCTTTGTTCCACAATTTATGCCAAACCTTCATTTAAATCTAAATCTCGTAATTTGCTCTAATAAAATTATGGGTTCTTCAGCAAGAAACAGATTTAATTAAGGTACCAGAAATGTATTAAAAACATAATCACGTTTCCTTACATGGAACAGCTGTTTTTCTTTTTTTTGTTTTTGTTTTTTTCCAAACTGCCTGGTTTCGTTCATCGTGTCGCTTTTCCTTTCCTTCATTTTGACCTGTCTGGTTAAGCTCAGCGTGCCAGACACAAATAAACAGCTTCATTTAATTTTCTTGACTTTTACACTCAGCTTCAATTTGAAGCAAGACAAAGGACGAGGTCTTGTTATGATCCTTGAGCATCCAAGTTTTGCCAAATGTATTTATGGATCTCGCCTGGAAAGTATTTTTGCTGTATACAGCAACTCCTGTCACAATACATAAGAAACAAGCGGAGCCAGCGGCAACGAACATAAAACCAAAATTTGGGGAAACAGCGGGGGAATGAAAGCATAAACCCTGTTGGCTGAAGTGAGCAAAACTGAGTCATCATTTTCTTCCATGTGGAAAAAGCTTTTAAATTATTTCCATTTGTGGAACAGCCCTAAACTGTGCAGGATCAAAATACCTCAGACCTTAAGGTATCATTTAACTGGCGTTTCCAGGTCCAGTGATGCTATACCCCAAGCTTCCTGGATGTTCACTCATGCAGCATGGGTGGGAAACTTATGCAAGAACGAAAAACATAAAAAAAAAATAAAAAAAATCCCATCCTGAATTCCTGCTATTATGGTACATTATGGGTTTGGGGTATTGTGATGTAACGTCTTTGGAGGTTTGGTGAACCTTATATGAATTTATGAGCTGTCCCTGTGGAAGCTTCTGGAAGGCAGCCTGGCTTTTGTCAAGTGTTTCACCTCATCTCTTGTTTTCTTTCTTTGTCTGTTTTTCTTGCATAACATCCATGTTTTCAAGCAGGATTCATCTCCATGCCGCAAGTTTCTGTAGTGACTTATATGAAGGAGTTAGCTGGGGCCTGGGTTCCACTTTTTAGACTGTTGTGATTTTTCAAGAATATCAGAGAAACACTGAACATGGTTTATGCTCAAGAAATGGTTGCATACTCTAAAATTTATGTTTTTTTGTTTGTTTGTTGTTGTTTTTTTTACATTTGCAGTACAATTTAAAAAGTTGTTGGTAGCTGCAAAGTCATTTATTTTTATGCATAGAACAACTTCTATATTTCAAAGATTGCACAAGTAAAGTATTTTTTTCAGCAGTTCAGCATTTTTAGTCTTTTAAGGCAAAGTTTGTTGTCTTAAAAAGATAAAAGGGTTTGGTTAACGATTAACGATTGGATTTGGTGATGAATCTGAAAAAGAAATGAATTCTTGGTGTTGAAAACTAAATAAAAGGCTTTTCCATCGTCTTGTCTGAATAATGAAACAGAAAATTAAACTTCTTAAACCTCCACCTCCACACGGGAATAATTCTCCATTATGAGGTGCCTCATCGAAAATAAATGAATCCTACGAGTGCAGCTGTCTCCATTTGTCCCTAATTTAAAGTTCACCAAAAGCTTCAGAGGTTCAGCAGATGGAAAGCCTTGGGTCGGCTTGTTTTCAAAGTTTGGTTCTCCACCCTAAACTCGCTAAACTGTGGCTTGGCACTTCAGAGAGCGAGAGCCAGATGGCCTCAGATGGATGGGATAGGAGTGGGGGTGGGAGTGAAGTATTTTGGGGGCCTGGGGGTGTGAAGTAACTGGGGTTGAAATGAGTTAATGATTATTTTGAGCAGAAATGTTGAAAGTTGAGATGATGGGTTTTATGCAATTCAAGGGAGGAGATGAGCATCGTCCGCTGCTGTCTCCATGTCCCACCGGTGCACTGCTGTTCAGAATATAAGCAGAATATAAGCAGAGCGTTGAGCTATAAAGGAGCATGACAGTTATGCAGAGGTTCATGCCCCAGACTGTCGGTTGGTGACTGAAAATAGTTGAGCAACACACTTTTAGTTTGTCAGCATTCTCACCGGTCAGCATCATGAATCAGTCCAAAATTTCTGCACAGGATGTGAAGACCGGGTGCTGCTTAGCTGTTGACACACTGGAGAAGTCACCCTTGCGAACGCAAACGCTCTGAAGATGCATTAATCAAAAATTCCATAACACAACGCAACAAAAACAGCGTCGCTGTGGAAACGAGATTGGGTGGGGACCCTTTGTAGAGCGATACAAAGGTCAGGTCAGTGATTGGCGCTGATGGTGGATCTTCATCCACTGAATTACATACTGAGTCACAAACTCACACGCCCATGTCATGAGGTACCCAGTGTCCAGAGGAGCAAGTCGGTGCTAAGACGGCGTGCCAAGTTGTTAGTGCAAAAAGAATAGACGGCTTTACCTGCGGCCTTCGTTGTCCTCATGCTGAAAGCAACACAATAACTTTTAGACCAAGCTAAATGCAAGCAGATGTTCATAAATTGGTATTGGCTTGAAGGAAGAAATAAAAAGCAGCAGGGATTAAACTGAATCTTTTCTCCATGTTCTTATTTACCTAACATAGGGGTG
>NW_015113448.1:246828-257994 GCF_001443285.1 Poecilia latipinna | reverse complement strand
GGGCCTAATAATAATAATAAACAGTACAGTTTCAATAGGCTCTCGCAGCGCTTAGCTGCTCGGGCCTAATAATAATAATAAACAGTACAGTTTCAATAGGCTCTCGCAGCGCTTAGCTGCTCGGGCCTAATTAATCTTAAAGGGAACGACGCATTACTCAAATAACACAAAACAATAGCTTTTTGTTCATGATGGACAGGCCACTTCTGACCATCCTTTGCAGCCAGCAGCGGCTTACGCTTCAAGCCGTAATACGAAGCTGGGTACACGTGTTCACCTCTCTACTTTTTAACCTACAAAACTCAGATTAATTTTTAATTTTTTTTCTGTTTCAACTTTAGGTTTCAGACTCAACTAGCATTGCTTGAGGCTATCAGACTGCGTGCAAGTCCCTCTGGGGCCACAGAAAAACTTCTGACAACTTCTAAAATACATGCAGTAGTAATTCCCAACACCAGTAAACAGACTTTGATGTTAAAAATTGGTGAAGTTTTTCTGCAAGCCCTGGGACAAAAACATGCGTTACCACCCACACAGCTGAGTGGAAGCATTCCTTGGCATTACTTATAACCATGAAGTATTTGGTCTTGTTGCACAAACACGGTGTCATTTTTACAGTACTGCAGAAGTCCAAAAATAATAAAAAAAAGGGTGTGTGCAGACCTTTGAAATAAACTGCATATCATGAGTATAGGGAATAAACAAACCAACTTTAGTTAGACAGAATAAGGCAACATTAGGCCACTGTGAATGACTGTCACTAAATATGCTGAACATATTTTACATCTGGACGGTGAACGATGATGATGATACATGGTGGTTTGGAAAACGTCTGACAAAATAACAGATGTGAGCACAACATAATAAATCCATCCTTTTCCCAAACACTAATAGATTTATCATTCCTTGAGGTGTACTTGGAGGAACCGGGAGTCTATAGCCAAAAACAGCTTGGTTGGATATGACTGAGCTCTGAGCCAGGGTCAGAGCCTGGCAGGTGGTGTGCCACAGCTGTCTCCAAGCATCATTTTCCATGGAGCCTGAATACAGATTTGAAGAAGAGCTTTAATGCTGTGTTTATTCTTATTTGGCAAACTTTTGAATTGTAAATAACATGCATTAATTTAACTTTTCTCTCTCGCTCTTTTTTTTTTTTTTTTTAGAATACCCTAAAGCATGGAACATCAGAGAGCATTTTTTTTTCTCATCTTTTGCCTTTGTACCTTATGTCAAGAAGGTGAGTCAGGAGGATGTTTTGGAGAATAAAAGATTTTATTTCAGAAGATGGCACAACACCCAAGACTTGCAAAATGTTCACTGACAGGATGCTTTTCTTAAAATCTGAAGGATGATGCTTTAAAAAGTAGCACGTTCCTCAAAGAAAATTACATATCGTCAAGGTAAAGACACAAATTAGACACTGTTCTAGTGTGGAGTCTTACATCTTCAGTTTCATGGAAACATATTTGAAAATCAGACTGTAAATCCTGATCAAAAAAAGTCATAGTTTAGTGGTGCTATAGCACCTAAACCAAAAGCATGTAACTGCAAACAGCTCCTGTTGTTACAGTTGTCAATAGTTTAAAGCTATAACAATATTACAATTAAAAAAAAAAAAAAAAAAAAATGAAGAAATTCTGGAGATATTTTGATAGAGTATAAAAGATCTCATTTTTACTTTTTAAAGTGCTAAGAATGAAGAAGCTAAAATGATTTTGCTAATCCCTGGCTAGCTGCCCCGCTAACTAGCCTGCTGTAGCTTGGGGTCTTGTTTCATGCTAACTCCCGACGTTTATTTTGAAATACTGACGTTTCCATATCCACAGATGGGTGCAGCCTTATTGTGTACATGTGTAATTTTTGCTCGCTTTCTCTCATTACAGGGTGCGACAGGTGGGGAGGTTCTCACAGCTGAAGCTCATCACGACTAGGCAGATGCCAGATCAGTCCAACAACTCATCTGCCTGTCTAAAAGAACTAAATTCTGCTCTTTCATATTTTGGGTTGACCTGGACACTCTGTGCAAGAGGGTTCTGATTCAAATGCATATTCTGAAAATGTTTGACTATTGGATAGAAAAGCATAATATATGGAGCTCTGCCAAATGTTATGCCACTTCCTTGTTGAATTATCTGTTATTATGTTGCCTTCTGCTAATGCTAAGTTGTGGCTTAAATGCTTCGATGACATACATCTACAGAAAATAAAATCCATATGAATTAAACTTAATTGAGTGGGCAGTCTTTACACTTTACCATTCGACTGGCCTTCATGTTTTAAAGCTGGGTCTGGGAAAGTCACTACTTTTAAAACACTATTGTCATAATTCCCATAAACCCTCGATTATTGCCTGGAACACTGTTGCTGATTGGTTGCGACAACCCCCAGGAAAGTTTTGGATAGAAACTAACAAAAAAATGTCTCATTTATTTTGACAGTACAGTTATCAGGCTGTTGCACCAATGTACCACATGCCTTCCTTTTTGAAAACACACATTTGACAAGTCTCAGTAATTCTTAGCAGCTTCATCGCTACATCTTAAAATCACCAAGTCTAGACAGTAATTGCCTTTCAAGGAACTTTGAGAAGCACTTCGTACAATACTCCACAGTATGATGAGACCGTTTTCTCTTTCTGTCTCTCTGAGACGTGATGTAACAGGAGCGGAGGTACTTTGTGACTAAGACATTTAAGCAGGAGTTGAAGACCCTAGAAAACAGCATTTATCTAGGTGGCAACCTTGCTGACCTGCAGCGCAGCCCCGAATGTCTCTCAAAAATCAAACATCTGGAATAATCTCATGAGATTTCGTGCTTTGCGGTGTCTCAGGCAGGAGCTTTTATGTTTCTCGAAGCGATAAAAACTTGGTATCTCGCAGCCAGGACAACTCTGTCCGTCTATCCAAACATAATGCAAAGAGCCCTGGTAAGCAGTTATTTCCATTTGGCTGTATTGATGGATGGAGGATATGCTTGCAAGAGAAAGATCTGGCTGCATAATGAAGGGCGAGAGGATGCTGAGCAGAGGAGGGTGAGCAAATAACGTTTGAGAGCGAGCCACTCTTAAGAGATTGTGGTAACTCAAAGTGGGAAAACAAAAAAATAATAAATCCGACTCAGCAAAAACAAAAACCTACAGCCAACAGCAGGACAACCACCAGCAAAGGTTTACTTAAAAACACGCAAACTAGCTATCATACTTGTAGTCAGTCCAAGTATAATAGTTTGTGCTAGTTCTCTTTTATTTTGACATTGTGAATTATTGTCATCACCAGGTGGCCTTGGTGTCTGATTACCGATTTGGTGTTCACACCCACGCAAATGTGAAGATTTGTAATGGAGACTTGCTGTAATTTTATGCTGTTCTGAAAAAAAAAACCTCTCCCCATTAGGTGTTTAGTGGTTTAGTATTTCTACATACACAGCCAAACTGAGACATTATGATGATTTATTATGCTACTGTAATGGGCTCTAATAGAATATACCTATCCAGCTACTAAAAATATAAAGATGGAGAGCTACTGTTTTACGCCACTGGTTGAGCTTATATGGAGGCTAAAGACACCTTACAGCAGTTTATACAGCATCCTTCATTTCTATTGACCCCCTTGATGTGGATTTTGAGAAAAGCCTTAAAATAATTCAGGTGTCATTCCAGTAACTCTCGTGTGATACAACAGAAAAATTCACTCCTTAGAATACCTTTTGCTCAATGGGGGGAAAGTTTCACGTGACAAATGATTGCTTTTTATCTTTTTTTTTCTTTTACAAAATTTGCTCTGACTTATTGGTAAGTACATGTAAATTAAAGGCAGTCACTCTATTTTTGTTATTTAGACTTTACTTTCTTAAGGTTTCTGGGAACTTTCAATAAACAATAATCAGTTTAAATATGAGCACAGACCCATAACCAGTTAGAGGGCACTAACCTGGGCGTAAACCCAGGTCTTTCTTGTCACCTGGACATTTAACTGGACCTGTTCACTTTGGTTATTGACCATTTTAGCAACAAATATTCTAGTTGTGTTCACTCTGGTAAAGGATCAGTAATGCTCAGGTTTTTTTTTTTTTTTTCTACTTTGAAATATTAGCACATTTAAAACAAAAACCTGGTTAGCCACCTCTTAATATAGGTTATCATAAAGGAATTTGGAAGCATGATAAAAAATAAAATAAAAAAAACCTAAAATGTTAATTTTGTATTCATGCAACAGCCATAAGAAATGTAATGTTTTAACTTGATGTTTTTTTTGCTACACCTCTTCACAAGGAATGGCAATAATTGCACACTTTAGGAACTGATGCTACATTTATTGAATCTATAGCTTAGTTCATAAAACATTTCCATTAAAAATCCACAAAGACAAACCACTTCTAATCTTCACGCAGTCATTCATAAATAACACGCGCAAGCTTGGCTGTGCATTTAAAAAAAAAAAAAAAAAAAAAGTCAGAAGTGCAATACACCAGGAAGTGTCATTGTGCATCGACATCAGCTCTTCTGATGTTTATATCATTCTTTTTAATGCCATCTTTAAGTGTTAAGTGAAAGAGGCTCATTTTACCTCTGCAACATTAGAATTCTGTAAAATTATTGAACTCTGAAAAGGAAATGTGTTGCCCTCAACAAAACAAACAAACAAAAACAGTATTAAATGTATGTATGTTGTGTAATCAGCAACCGATAGAGCATTGGCTCATAACTTTTTTGTTTTCATTGACTTTGAAGAAAACTATCCTATGAAGTTAAACTTACCTACAAGTCTGGTATATCTGCTCATAAGCTGTTACATGAAGAAGAAGAAAAAAGAAAGATGTGCTGCAGGTGTTTTTGTATTTTAGTTCTGCTTTTGGCATTCCTAGACTGTGTCCTAGAAACAAACATTTTTTTTCTAAATCACCTGGAATCAGACCCCAGTGGACACCTAAACATGTAGGTCCGACTGTAAAGCCCACTGCGGTTTTGGTGAATCACATAAATAAGTGTCGTGACCACGTTGGCCATCAGCCCTCTGTTATGCAATCACAGCGTTCCTATGGCTCTGCGTGGCAGCGCATAAGCAAACAGACGAAAAGAGCTGTATTTCCTACAGCCGCTCAGATGTCAGAGAGGAAATGCTGGTTTCAGTGCTTTGTGACAGCCGCTGAATGATTCCAATCAAGGGAATGACACACAGACATAATAGTTACAGTGAGAGTACTCTCCAAGTCGATCAGTCAGAGCTTCACATCTGTTGAACTGATCGGCTGATCGGGTCGTCTTCTTTACATCTGCATCTTGGTCCATCCTAAGTAGGCAAACAGATTGTCAGATTGCTTCGTATTAGACTGAAACTCTTCAACCAGACATCAGTTTCTAGATGAGTGCAAACTGTAACTGTATTCATTGTTTTGAAAAATTAACCCAAATGTTTCCTAGAAATATAACTTACTAAAAATCTTGTCAGCATGCCTTTTTTTTTTTTTTGCCCTATTCTCTGCTGTCATTCAATCAAGAGTTTGAAAACTTATGCAAGGATGATGTGTCAAAGATCACAGCTTTAAGCCCCCTTATGACAGTTCTCTGATGCCAGGCATTGATTTTTATTCCAGACTCCACCAACCCTTCTCAACACCAAGCCTCTTCGCTAATTTCGCCATAAGGCTTCTCCTCAAAGATATCAGAAAATTCAGCTTCCTTCACCCCAACTGCAGCAAAACCATAACTTTTCCTCTTCTCAAAAGTCTTTTCTTGGCTCTTAACACCAGTCCCTACTCCTATTGTGTGAAAGCACTCATGTCAAGAACCTTCCATCTAGACTTTTACGGGTTCCTCAGATAAGGGGAATTCATCTTTCCGACCAACAAATTTAATTTTAATGTATCCAGAGACCCAACTTGCTCCAATCTGAAATTTTATCCCGACTGTTTTGATCTCCTCTTGAAGCGTTCTAAAGGTAAAGGTCCATGCACCAGTTCAGTCGCTCGCTTAGATGGCGAGTTCTGGCCTTTACTCACCATGCTCAAATTTACCCTTTAACTCTGTCAGTCCAGCCCATTCTCTAAACCTCATAGGGGAATCAACCCCTTGAATTCCCCTATGACAGCAACGCCATCCAGGGAATCCCCTCAGCTTCTGCAGGTTTTGGGCTTGGCCTCCAAATTCCCAATATCTCAGTCTGATTAAACATCTCTGGAACACAGTGGACAACCACGCGCAATCTATTGACACCCCACCTCACAATTTATGGGACTTACAAGATCTGCTAGTGACATCTTGCTGCTTGATATCACAGCACACCTTCAGGGGCCAAGTTGAGTCTAGTCCTTGGCCGGCTAGAACTGTTTTGAGGGAACAAGAGGGGATTAACTCTCAATTAAACAGGTGGTTTTATTGTTCTGCCTGATCAGTTTGAACATACCAGCGTTGGTTCCCCCCGCCTCCCACGTCTGAATGTCAAATCACAATACCACATATCCCACCGTCTTCTCCGAACGTCTTCTCCGAACGTCCAGCTCGCTTTCCTTCCGTCTACATCCCTCTGCTTTGAGACCCCCACTCCTCTTATATCTACATCTTACATTCATTACCACGTGGCCTTGGCTCAGTCCGCTGTCTCCCCTTCTGTGCTGTTCAATTACTCTGTCTTCCCGGGGCAAGCACTGGTGTCAAGCTACTGTAATGACTTTCTGATTATCTGTCTTTATGTGATGAATGAGATGGAAATGTACCACCTCTGCCAAACGGGGCTGGCACAGTGCCAGGCTGCCACACCACAGCCATGGAGGACAGGAGCAGGGAGAGGCAAGCAAAGGACGCAAACATGAAGCATGGAGACACATCTACCGGAAATGATCAACAGCGAGCATGTTTGGAAGGCCGTGGGGAAGCACTCAAGCTGGGACTAAGTCAAAGCATTCCCTTTTTTTAAAAGAAGTCAGGTAACAAAAAAAAAAAAAATAGTGAATTTAGTGTGTAGATGGAACTGCTACAACTTAGTCCCTCCCAAATAAGGCGCAAGGACAAAATTGTGGTCTGTTTTGCCATCTAAATCAAGGCGACTTCCAAGATGTAAAGTGATTGTTCATGCTTGACTTTGACCTTCTGAAACTCTCCTATTGATTTTCTCCCTTTCTACCGTGAGTGTTGATGCCTGCTCTGCCTCTAATGTGCTGGAGGTAAAAAAAAAAAAAAAGAAAGAGCTTGGGACATAGACATGGTTAACCATAGGGCCAGGGAGGATGCCATCCGATATGGGCCAGCCACCTGAGAAAGCAGGCCTTGCTCCAAGTCACCACTCACTCCCCTCCACCCACTTCATCTCCAGTTCTATTATTCATCCCTCTTTCAAATGCCTTTTATGCTGCTCAATTACCCCTCCAGCAGCCCAGTGTGGACACTGTAATGACATTCTGATTATCAGTCTGTAAATGAGAAATGAAATGAGTGTGTGATGCCATGCCAGGGGAAGAATGGAAAGCCTTTTAAATAAAAAAAAATAAAAAAAAACGAAGGCGAAGGAGGGGAGGGGAGGGAAATGGCAGAGGGAGGACAGAGGGATGAGTGCGGCACGCCGGTGATCATTGACAAGATGATGAAAAAATAAAAAGAGGGGGAAACATTTTTTAACACACAAAACGTATGAAATTACACTTTTGAATTTAATTGCCCTCTATTCAAAGCTTTAGCGGTGCCAAGAGAACCTTTATGTTTTCAAACAATCATTCTGGAAGAAAGAAGCCGTGTCGTAATTTAAAGCACGTTCAGTCACTTGGAGGAGCTTAAATAGCAGATATCCTATTCAAAGGCTGGCTTAGCGGGCTGAAGCTCGGAAATTCACATCTTTACAGCTTACAATGTCGACATCAGACTGTGGCATTGAAGATGTGGAGAAATTACTCTTAATCAACAATCGCATGTAGTTAAAGAAAAAGGGAAAAAAAGACATATTTACAACTTGAACACAGAAGGTCAAACTTAAGTAAATTTCTAAGGAAGAAATATTAGACCATAAACTATGAATGTGAAATTGGGAAATTAACTTTGATTAATGGTAAGTAAAAGAAAAACGTTTGAGATTATGTTTATGCAACTCTGCTGGGATATCTCTCCTAAGTGCTGCGTTCATGTCGTTGGGATAGAGGTAGTGCAATATTAATTATAGTTTGTTAGGTCTCCAGAAAAGCTTTGCGTTGATGTTGTGACCTAAAAGGACCTGGTTTCTGCTCACACTTCAAAAATGACCAACTCTTCAGTTTAATGGCCACATTATGACTTTAACCCAAATGCTACTTATTTAGTTGTTCAGATTACATTATTCCTCTTTTCATCCCACTGCATGGTACTCTTCCGATTAGATACACAATGAGTCACATTATCCAATTTCAGATGGAAGATCTAACATATTTCCAGCCAAACATGACTCAACCCTGTTATGGCAAATCAAGCCCAGAATGGCTTTCACAAAACAACCTGGATCGGGTCGTTTTTAGCTCGACAGATTTCCGAGTGTTCTCGTTTTGAATTAGCATCTCGTAAATGTGTCTGTGGGACTCTCGCTCAGCTGACCAGAAAGTTCTCCATCCGTCCTGCTTTTTATGGCTCAACGAAACGCCTTTTGAGTACCAATTACCTAAAGTTGTTCTTGTCCACGTTTACCTGGCAATAAAATGCATCCGCAAGCCATTTTCTGTGTTCATTAGATCGGCAATCTAACTGGCCCACTAAACTACAGTCACTTCGTCCCAGAGAGTCTTACTCATTTCGTCCTAATCAACAGAAATGCTCTACTGCCCCAGACTGCTGTTTAATAGGATATTAACATCCTGATCAATCACCTTTATTGATATTTTTTAGGCATTAATGCTCTCAAACTCTAACAGATGTAATTGTCAGATAGGGAGTGGGATCCCCATCGGCAGTAATTGGGCCATTATAGATGCAGGCATGACTGAGAGATTTAGAATGCCAATGACACTGAAGATGGATGGGGCCGGGGCCTTTGTGGGTGGATCCGTATATCACTCATGCTTGGGTACCAGAGGATTTCACGTTGGAGAGATAACGCCTGATGCGATTTTAACAACTCTGCCTACGCGCGCACAAATACACCTGAGAGCAGATGTGTAATGCAACTTCTCTTGAGTGTTGCAGCATTTCGGCTGGAAACGTTCCCTGTGTGTTGCCGGCAATTATGCCATATGGCGTCTTGTGTTGGCCGCATTCTGAGTTCTGTGTCACGCTATTAAGAGTCGGGAGCCAAGGAACGACTGCCGTGTCTTCATTTATCCCGGCTAACTTCTGCAGCTCCCACGAACACTGGTTTCACAAAAAAGCCTGCTGACGCTTGCACAATTGTCACAGCTCACTTAGTCGCCATACGTCCTTACTCCGGTGCACAGTAGGAGAAGAGGGGCCAATTGTTTGCAAAATACCTTTCATTCTTTCACGGCTGAGCGAATTTGAAGGGAGCCTGTGTGAATTATTGCCCTAAGTTTATAAGGAAACTTTTCCTTAAGGGCAAGCTGTATAGGCTTTTTTATTAGAGTCGAGAACTGGGAGAGAACAGGGGAAGCAGGGCAGGAAAATTATCTTATGTAAACCATTGAATTCCATTTGTCTATTAATTCTGCTTGTATTTGGAACTATGTAGAAGTTTATGTCTTGTGATCTCTATAAAACATTTTGCTGGCATGAATATAAGGCACTTTAACTGTTTCAGTGCCTATAATAAGATAGTGGGGGGGGGGAAGCAATGCTTCACATTAAATTATGTGACTATGTTTTTAATTGGGGAGGAGAATTGTACAATAAGAAGAAAAATATTTTGTACTGGTTATTTTGCTGCAAATGTGTTTGATTATATCCATCCACTTATCTTCTAAACCCACTGATGCTTATAGGGAGAGCTGGTGTCTGTCTCCAGTGATCACCGGGTGAGAGGCGAGGTACACGACGGTTGCCAATCCATCACAGGGCAACATGCACAAAACAAACAACTATACACACACACTAAGATATAAGTGCAATTTAAACTCATCATTTAACCTCATGTTTTTTTGGACTATAGGAGATCTGTAGAGAGCCCTTGCATACACAGGAAGAGCTTAAAAAATATAAATTTACTCGGCTGGGATTTGGGAAGGCTTGGCAACATTACTAGTCGATGTTGCCAATTCTATGGTCAACTTACCTTGGAAGACAGACGCTGAGTCAAAAACAGTACAAAACTCAAATAATTATTTGTTTACTTTGGCTATATTACTTTTACAAACAAGGCAACAATTTTGAATGTCGAGGTTGAAGAGAAACATTTGACATTTCCACTGAAAACTATTGAGGATCTTCAAGAAAGTTTTTCTAACAACAACAAAAAGAAAAAGAAAATTTAAGCTTCTTTGTAAAATTAGAAAACCTACTGTAATTTTGCCACCTTTTTTATGTTCCTATAATGACACAAAAACTGATTAAAAATATATGTCCCGTTTAAAATGCTACTTGGGAAACAGTTTGCAGTATTTACTGTGTTGGTACTTGTAACATGAAGTTTGGGAACCACAGCTCCAGATTTTTCAAAAAAGATTTGCACAATAGTTCTGCAAGACTTTAATTAAACTCTTCTGTGCATAACAGAATTAATTTCGAAGCCTTTATGTTGTCCTATTAATGCCTAAGTTGCCGTTGCTCCTTCATAACCTTTGGATTTACGTCAGCCTCATCTTCCTCATCTTCCTTTGCAGCAGATACATTGAAACCGAGAGGAGATCAAGGTTTTCTGCAGTGGCTCTCAAAACTTTGGAATCCATTGAGCTTGAATATTAGAAACGTATCTTTGCTCCCCGTTTTTAAGTCTCTTTAAAAAATAAAAACACATCTTTTTTTAATAGCGTTTTGCTCAGCATGAGTTGATGTATTCCTTTTATTGTCCGTTTGCTTTTACGTGTGTGCTTTAAATGCGAGCATTTTTAATGCTGGTTTATGTCTTGACTTTTATTCTTTGATTCGTCTCGTTTTCGTAGAGAACTTTGGGCAAACTTCGGTTTTTAAATGTGAACATGGCGTGTACAGGTTTAGGTTCAAAATGCCGACAGTAGTCAGATGACTGTAGGTTTAAGGAAAGTATGACGAACCTTAGAAAGAACAGACCAAAGGAGAATCCAGTGACATTGAAGGGGTTAAATACTGAT
>NW_015113448.1:233503-243546 GCF_001443285.1 Poecilia latipinna | reverse complement strand
GAGAGAGAGAGAGAGAGAGAGAGAGAGAGACTGGCAGAAAAAACTGGCAGAAACTGGAGAAAGGAAGAACAGGGGAGTGAGGAAATGAAACTGCAACTAACACCAGAAATAAATATGAACTAAACTAACTAAGAGCAGACTAACAAGAGTAAAACATGACAAGGTTGATCAGGTGAAAATAAGAATAACTGAGGGAAATAAACACGGACAAAGGAAAATAATAAATAAAATACAGGGAAATAACAGAAACAACATGGGATATGACAAAATGTGCTTTATAAATAAAGTGGATTTGGATTTGAACTTGAGCAAAAGTGCTTATTATGACATGAAGAAAGACTTGCATTCTTTACGGCACACTCTTTATGTGTTGCCCTGAGGGACGATGATCGTCATCCCTCAGGGCAACACATAGGTCTCGAAGCATGACGGATCCGAAAACAACACCAAGGCCAAAACCGGACGACTAAAATCAAAGCTTAATATAAACCTGGTTTCAGACTTCAATCCTATGAAACATCAGAGTTTACACAAAACGTTTAAAAACTTGTGTACATTAAATTTATCCAGGATGCCTCCTTCAAAGTGAGTAAAACTAACATCATGGTTCTGTTTGCTCTTACAGGCCCTAAATCTCGATTTAAAGGGGACTGTATTCCTACTTCCACACTTTCCTCTGAGTTTCTCCTGAAACAGACAAGCCATTTTGATTTCATCAGCTGTAAGCTGTAACTCTCAGTTAATTCTTTTTTTTTTTTCTTTATACCTTCAACCCTGCCGCTGGTTTGCTTTATGGTCTGTTCTCTTGACAGCTTCTGACATGACATTTCCACCAAGTAGGAAAGTATCATTACACCAAGGTCACTTGTGGGAACCCATCACAGTCTCTCAGTGTTTCTGCTTTGAGGCGATTGCATAAATTCGAGTAACAAATGAGCAGAGAAAAGAAGACAGTGCTGAAAATTTCCATATCACTGCATTCAGGTCAGAGTGTCTGGTAGCTTGATAGGCAGATCAAACCGCTTCACTGCAGCAGAATCTTGCTATCTGTCATCGTGTTGCTAGAATCCACTTTCTCTGCTTAAATGAAAGCGTTGTTAATCTCTCAATTTTTTTTTTTATTTTTTTTTTTTATGAAAACAGTTTCAATTCCAGTTGTATGATGATCATTTTAGTCTTTAAAAGCACAAGAGCTTTTGCTGCTGAGGAAGAGTAACTGCTGATGCTGCCGACTGAGATTTTTCCAAGGCGTTCTTAGAGCTCTGTTTTCAAGAAAAGTGTTTTAGCACCTTTTTTTGTCAGATAGTCCTGCATTACTGTATTTTCGCTCCGCTAAGACAGGAAATCACAAAAATAAAAGAACAATCTTTACAAAAGAATATTGCTGACACCTACCATTAGGCTGAAACCTTGTTAATATTATAATTCCCATGACTGAGTGCTCTATATAACTCACAAATAGAGAGAAAAAATTAGCATTTTCTCAATTGTTTTCAGTCAGAAAATGTGGTTCCTCCATATTTTATTTTTACAGTTGCTCAGACACGAAGGCTTCAGCAGTGAGACGCCTGGAATCAAAATTAAACCATCTACTAGTTATTTATAAGTGGCTGTTGTGAGTATAATGTCGGTACCATTACAACCACAAGTACACTGGTTTAGAAACATCTCTAGTAACGCACTTTTGTACCGAGATGCGAATCAACAAGAGATCAGGAGTTGATGTTCCCCTTTTCCTTTTTGATTAATCACATCCACAAGATAGGTCAATCAAAAGCAGCCTGGATCAATAGCCTGAACGGAGGCTGAGGATCAATACTGAGGACGTTTCACTCTGAGCAGGTCATTCCCAATAAATATCGAAATCAGGGTTTGAAATCCTTACTTTACCCAGCTGACCGAGAAGTTCAGCTTTTATTGACATTTTCTTTCATTTGGTTCACTTTATTTCAACTGGTTAGAAATAAACCCAAAGCAATTTCTATTCATATATACATAAAGCGGAGGATTGTAGGCAAAAGCTGCAATGCTCCACTTGTGAAGGCAAATCTGTCGGGCTTCTCCTTTGCACTCAGACAACAATTTTGAGAGCTACACAGACGGTTAAGACACAGAAAAAAAATTGTTTACTTAAGAACTTGGGGGTAAAATAAGTTGTCAGGAAGGTCAAATGCAGAATTAAATCTATCTTACAAATCACTTTGAAGCTGCGCCAAAGGGGTGTGGGAAGTTATAGTCAAATCTCGTTTGTCCATGAGGAGAAACAGTCAAAAAGCTCAAACGGTGGTTTGTAATTCAACTGGATAAATGCGTCATGTGTGGTCTTATCTCACGAGTTACATGTATTTATAGTGGTGGATATCGATCAGACAAATCTCCAACATCTACTACCAAATTACATTTTTGAGTGTAACACATGGAATCCAGTAAAAAGTCTGTTTGTGACAGATTCATCTTGTTCGTTTTTCACACTTTCAGCCATTTCAAAGATGTTGCCGTGGGTTAACCAATTGTTAATCAAGCCTTGAAAGTCATGTTGCCTCGACAACAGTTTGTTGGTATGGTAGTATTCTTGGAATAGGATGAACTGTCTATCACTATGGTCACATATGAAAAGGCTCAAAAGGTGCCAAAATAAATTTCAAATCTTTAGATTTTACATTATGGATGCATTGCTCGAACTTGCATTGCTTTTTTTTTGTTTTGTTTTGTTTTGTTAGTGGCATAAATTATCCAAACATTAATTTTAGCCTTTGCAAGGTATCGTGGGACGAACGTCGGACGTGCAATCATGGGCACATTTATCATCACGACACCACCGTACTGAAAATCAAATAAAAACAAAACAGCAAATAAAAAAGGAGAAGGACTCTCTGCATGCAAAGTGTGACGGTGAAAAATAATTTGATCGAGTATTAAGGAATGAATTCCCTTGATTGTGTCGCAAGACAGCCAAACGCTCTTTTATTCTGTGTCGTGGAAAAAGCCATAATGAAGATAAAGCTGGCACTAATTGCCGGCTGATTGCATGAAGAATGTTTCAGATTTTACCCACTTGGGGTTAAAAGAAGGGAAGACATGGTACCTTTCAAAAGTATCCATGGTTCTTAAACTTTTTTGTATTTTGTCGCATTGCCAACATGAACTTCAAGGAATTTACTTTGATTTCATGTGATAGACTAGTACAGCGTGGGTCTACGCCTTGCAGGCAACAAGAGGAAACCGACAGATGGTTTTCCAATTTTTTTATATGAATAAAATCTGGAAAATGTGGTGAAAATGTCCTTTGTTGTTACTTGTTGACAGGCGAACTTTTACCCCTGTCTCAAATCTTTTCCAGACTCAAATGGGTTGTCTCCCAGAACTGGAGGGTTAATTTTATGCCCTGTTCATCCTCCTGTCAGCTACAATCAGCTTTCCTGTCTGTGATGAAAGATGGTATCTGCGCAGCATGATGCTCTCACTGTGTTGGTGTGTCCAAGTTGCAATGTTCTTCCAAAAGTAGGGTTTTGCATGTTGGTCACTAGGTTAAAGTTTAGTCTAATGTGATCAAAGTATTTTCTTGTTCGCGAAATCTTCAAATAGTAGATACTTTTGACTTCAGAGGCCTTATTCAAACAGCTTAGGAAAGATTTCATTTGAAGCTACTTGTTCAAACTCCACAATTACAAGAAACTGGTTTTTTTTGTTTGTTTGTTTGTTTGCTGTAGGTAAGAAGAGTGTCCTGAATTCAGTCTTCTCAGATAATCTCCAATCTCAAGGTGACTTGTGACTCTAGAGACAACGGTCCCAATCAAAGTGGGATAAAATGACATGAGTCAGGATGTTTCTTACTTGACGATTAAGGGTCTCCACAGAAGGAAGAATGCCAACATTGCGTCTTGTCTGAAATATTCCCAGTGTCAAGCAGGAAGGAAAACTTTAGCCTGAGCCCGCACGCCTTTGTCAGCACTGAAAACTTTGGAAGAACACAACTAAGATAAAAGCGTTTATCTGACTTAGGGCATTCTTTTGAAGACATTCAGATCGCTGTCTGACTTTGCACATTTGTCTTTGGCATTGAGGCACATCAGCAGTTCATCTTGATAATGGAAAGGGCTATGTGAGCGGATTTAGTGAAATAACCTTTTGCGAATACAATCTGAAGTGCGGTGTGAAGGTGAGGTTGTAAATGAAAAGAAGAAGGAGTGATCATATCGTCTAACATTTTATGAGTGAAAGAGTTGCATTGGTGGCGTTGACCTTTGCCTCGTGAAATGTGTTGATTGACCTTTGCGGGCGATGGCTTGCGAAAGTATTCTTACTCCTTGAAGGGTTTTACATCTTGCCATGTTACAACCACAAACTTCGGTATATTGTGAGAAGTCGGGTATGCGTTTATATAAAATATGTTTTAATTCAAAACTGTAACACAACATTACGCTGCAATTATAGCTGCATGCACTTTGAGTTATGTCTCTATCAACTTTATGCAACTAAAGGTATTTTTGCTAAATGGCTCACTGGATAGAGCTGGATGGAGAGTGTGTGTAAAGAAACATTTAACCCCCATGCTATATCAGATGAGAACTTAATTGTCAATAACTTCCTAATAAGTTAGTAAGTTACTTACTATTCAACTCCTGGCGGATTGCAGACTCCAGAATTGGTCAAACCGACAAAGAACAACTGAACGCCTGAAGCTTTCATGGAAAATTTTGCAAGCTGATTATTTCCAAGTGGTCATTACTGCAGTCACTCTCTGAGTTTGGATATTTCTATTTTCTTGTTGCTCCCCCATAAAATGGAAGAGATTAAATTTAAAATAATTCAAATTCAGCCCACAAATGAACATAATTTGGATAGTATTAACAATAACCTTTTGTCACACTCGTGTTGACAATTTGGAACATTTCTTTGAGAGAGACGTTCAGGTTGTTTGCACGTTTTGGACTTTCTGTTATTACTTTTTTCTTAAAACAAAAAAACTGGCAAATTTGGGTAAAGATGTGCTAGTAAACATTAAGGAGTTAAATGTTTATCCTGGTTGCTATTTCTAAATGAAATATTTTCTAATCTCTTTAAATTATGTCCCATTAAATTGTTTGACTTATTTCAATAGATCTCTCCATTATTTACTGCAGTTTTGTCTCAACTATACGAGTGTCTTATTTGTCTTCTGTGGTGTTTTTTTTTTTTTTTTTTTTTTTTTAACATTGTTTGGTTGTAATTTGTCTGGTCATAGTTTTTATTATACCCACAGCTGTTTTGGGGTTTATGTTTAAAATGTTGCATACATATAAAGCTTTTAAGTTAAATGAAAGAAAAACAAAAACACAAAACGTAAGTCTGAAATCAATATCAATTGATTTGTGTTGAACTATAACCCAAAATCATGATCAAATATAATGAACTTTCTAGCAACGAGACAAAATGTAGAAAAGTTGATCGGCAAATAAAGAAAAAAAAAAAAAACTCTTGTAAAAGTTTTACCAATTCTCAAGATGGCAAAGTGTTCTTATGTACGCCGAGGCACAGTAGCATGTAGGAGTTTAAAGAAAATGTGAAGAAGTTGTCCTTCAAGTGAATTAACAGTGCATCCAAGAACTCTATTTTTCATGTGAATAGGACAGTGAAGTGGTTAGATGGACCATCCGAATGGAAAGAAACTGAGTGGGATTCTAAGAGGCCAAATGGAACCCTCTTCAGCCAATTAGAGTCCTGGAGGGTGCAGCGCAGTTAATCCCCATGGTAACACACATGAAGAGCAGTGTGCTCTGTATGCCCTCCTGCTTTATTTCTGTCCCAATCTTTTCATGGGGAAATGTATTTCATTGTCTCCAGCTCCTCTTGCAAAAATGGAGTTCCACAAAAAAAAAAAAATAAATAAAAAAATAGCACATCCTCACTCATGGATGAAGATGCTTTCAAGGGAGGACGTATGAGTGCGGAACAGCATTACTCGAAAAACAACCGGAAATAACATTTTCAGATGAAACAACAGAGAGATCCACCGGTGCAGCACAGACATTATTTACCTCTTTGCTAGTTTAACATGTTTTCACCAAGTTGTAAAATGCACCTTGTCTGTGGAGTGGAAGAAAGCAATGATTCAGAAATGCATTAGCACATGCATTAAAATGAGTCAGCTCCATTAGCATGACTGTTCCAGCGTCCTACTACACAAGACATGGCATCAAAAAAATATATGTTTTCTTCTTTTTTAAAACCCCAAAACATTTTACAATGTTTTACATGTATTTGCAAAGCAATATGTGGGACCAGTGATCCAAAAAGGTGGGACAGTACTGCATTCATATCGTTTGACTAGATTTTAAGGTCACAATTAAAACTGGGTATTAGTGATATAATTCTTAATAATGGCAATGGAGTTTAATAAAATGCCTTTAGTATTTCACTTGCTTTTGTAAAAGATTAACTTCTTGATGTATTCCCCTCATAGGAACTGAGCAGACTCCAAACTTTCCAGCTAAGGATTCAAAAATTTGCTCTGAGTGCAAGATTACTGCATTAAATTTTCGAACCTCAGTGAGTTACAGAGTCTCAATAACACCAAATTGACCCTTTTTTTTTTTTTTTTTTTTTTTTTTTTTTTTTTTTAATGACCCACAACTTTTATAGAAATCTGCTTTAATGCCCTGTGTTATTCCTTCCAGGGTTTAGCTTCCACAGCATCTTCTCCTCCTCTGCAGGCTGTAAACTTTACAGCCGTCGATCCCATCCAAGATGTGCATGAAGGACCCAGAAGGAAAGAGTCACTATTACGTTTCATGTCCTTCTTTTACAGGCTCTCTCACACACCCAGTCAGCAACCTCCTTTTTTCTTAGTTTTTCGGACTCTTCTGCATTTAATAGGTTGGCCTTTGGCATTGTCCCTCCTCTTCAGGCCCAGGCAGCTAGAATCTTGAACGCGGTGGCCTATGCTCACACGGCGCTTGCGTCATTCGCAGAAAGTGTGACAATAAAGATATTTTTTTTTAGTCCACGTCAAAAGAGAAAATAGAAAAAGTCATTGTCAAATGTGGCCTTCTGGAAAGTAATGGAATAGTTAAGAAGAGCTACAACCTTCACACATAAAAAATAAAAAGGAGACTTTAACTTAACATTGCATCACTAAGTCAAAGTTGGTCCAAAACCTAATATAACACCAGTGACAAGGCTATTACTTTTATTGTTATTATTTTTAGGGTTTGCATCCTGAGTTTCTCATAAAACAGCTCATTTAGAGACAATGTTGTGACAAAGACGCCGAATGAGACGGTTTCATAAATCATTCATTGTAAACAATACCTCACACTTTGCTGACATGGCGCAGCTCATGTCAGCGAGGGAACGAAGAGCTTTGTTATGGAAAGGATTCTCGTAAGGTGTCCTACGAGACGCGATGTAAACTTTCTTTCAACTCGTGTGTCTTGTTGAAATCTTGTAACTCATACCGAAGCAGATGTATCCTCCTCTCAGGCTCGAACAAGTGAATATACGGTGTAGGTTTGAAGTAAATTATACATGAAGGTACATCTAAAAAAATTCAATATTGTGAATGAGTTTTTTTTTTTCTTTTTTTTTTTGTAAATCGTTTTGGAATGGAGAACGAGCGTAGTATATAGATTTATTATACACAGGGAGACCGATTTCAAGGTGTTTTATTTCTCTACATTTTGATGATTATGAAAACCCAAAATTTAGTTTATTATTCTAAAAAAGTAGGTTCACGTCTATACACTCAGTAGTTGGCTGGGCCTCCTTTGGCATTAATGTGTATCAATAGTGTTTTGTTTTGTTTTTCTCAGTTGTAAAGCTGGTCTAGCATATTATAAAAATAAAAAAAGCTACTCAAATAACAGGTTAAATGAGCAATTAGTTATGAACACAGCACACCAATTACAGAGTCCCTAAGCATTTTGTGGTTTCCACGAGAGTTGTGTTTTCATCTTAACATACCATACAGTGTCCCCCGGCAAACTAATGTAAACCCGTATTTCCACCAACCATGTAATGGTAATAAACCTGATGTGTATGTATTGCCGAGGGACATTTCGCAGGTTTGCTTCGGAAGAACAAAACAAGTCAGACTCGTACAGAATGATGGCTTTATTAACCTACCAGCTCCTGTTTTCCAACCTTTGGGCTACAAATGATTCTATTATCAAGACCAGTTAAGGCGAATGCATATTTCCAAAAATCTACAAGGGATTAAAAAACTGGGGTAAATGTCATATCCATCACATCCTAATAGCATAGCAACTCCATTTTTGCTTCTGCGTGGCACAGCGGGACAGCAGATGTTAAAACCCTTATCAAAATAATGACAAGCTTTCCCCCGTAATAGTGTCCGTGTGTACACCTGTGTTCATGCTTGTCCGTGTGCACACATGTACTAATCAGTGCTGATAAATGGCAACACTGTGGTACAAAAAGGCAATTACACCCACTGCTTCCTCTCAGCTGAATTTAACGCCGGCGAATGTGGACTTTTAGAGTAGCCTTGGGCGATGTGGCCATTGGAGCGGGAGACAGAAATTGTGTGAGACAGATGGAAAACAGGACAGAAAAGAGACAGGTGCGTGACTGAAAATATTGTATTTGAAACTCAGAAGGAGCTGCAGGGGGGCGTGGGGAAGGAAAAAAAAAAGGCCATTGGCTCTTGAAGACTTTTCACCTTTCATCCAAAAGGGTGTCGTTGTTCTAACAGACATGGGGGTAGTTTCAGATCTATAGCGTGCGGTAGGGAGATTTACTGACCCCAGTCATCATCCGTTGGAAAGGACAGCATGTATACTGGTTTGGGAGACACTTTTCAAAAGGGGCGAATGTTGGCAGAGCCACCGGGGGAGAAATGTAAAGAGTCCATAGTGAGGGAATAAGAAAGACCCAAGGCCTTCTCCTCTGTCTAATGTTGGTTTTTCGTGGCCCCCTCAAACCGTCCGTCTTATCTGTCCATAGTGTGTGCACTGTTCTCTGACTGCCCTTTATCTTTCAGATGTAGGGTGGACAGCTGAGTCTTGAATAAATCTAGAAGAGTGCTGAAGAGCTATAATAGACGCAAAGCAATCTCGTGGAGTAGGACGGTGTTGAAAGTGCCAAGACTGAAAGGCGAGAGCGGACCTTGATTTAAACTGAAAACATGTGTAATGTTCAGGTTGCACGGTTGAAAGGAAGATGCGCCTAATGCGGTTAGAGCGCCTGCGTTTGCCCTGTTTTTTTGTTTTTTTCTTTTTTTTAAGTGACGGTTGAGGCTTTCTTTTCATTCACCAGTTCACTTTGTGCTCCTCAGGTGCGCTAGCCGAGCGTTGACCACGTTGACCGTAAAGTAGCGAGCTAAAATTACACCAAACAAATGCAGCCGCTCTCCAAGATTTAGGCACGCGAGGACACGACGACGGGAGGACTGGAGGTGTGCCATTCACATGTCAGATCAAAGCTTCCTCAGAGGCGGGCACCGGATGAAAAGATTGCGGCCTTGATCTCGGATCCAGACGAGCCAAAAGCGCGCGCTCACATATGCACGCCGCAGATAAGGGAAGAAACTCTGCAACATCGAGGCTTTAATAGAGGAGCTGGAGAAGTAGTTAATTTCAAATAGTGCAACAGGTAATGTTTAAGCTTGCAGTTTTGACGATGTAATCATTATATGTTCGATTAAACTGGTCCATTTCAAAGTATAAGTGCCAAAAAATGTGTGACGGAAGCTCACACAGGTTGCAAACTAAGGAAGGATTTTCTTCGTGAAACTATTTACTTAGTTTATCAGAGGTTTATTTACTAAACTCTACAACGCAAAGCACCATGTCGTGTTCCACGGCAACAAACAGATATTGAATACTTTACACCGTTTGTTATAATTAGAGAAATGGTTTGCAAAGGATATGCATACCTCATGTGAAAAGAACATTAATTAAGACAGACTTTTTCGTAAAGCCAGCATTTTTCAGCACACTGCATATATATATATATATATATATATATATATATATATATATATATGATTTGCTTGATGCAAACAACTTTAGTCTTTGGAAATTAAGCCACTTTCTCTGACTTTT
>NW_015113448.1:227628-230050 GCF_001443285.1 Poecilia latipinna | reverse complement strand
GCAAATTGCATCAACACAGGGAGATGTCAATTGCTCATTAGAGCAATTTTGGAAGCTGATTGCATTTGCCTCAAGTTTCAGACTCAGATTTAAACACTCATGTACATTCTATTGGGGTTTTAATGTGCTGTAATAAATATGGCTGTCAGTGTTACATATTATATGAATCTTCCTGCTGGAGAAAAATATTCACAAGCTTCAAGACTGCATATAAAGTACTAAATGCAGCTGCTACTTTGCTCAAAGGCAGAAATAGTGTTTAATCCAGGAAATTTTCCCAAATTAAAAAAAAAAACCAAAAAAAAAAAAAAAAAAAAAGGAAAGGATGAAAAAGGATAAAGCTGACAGGTAATAATCTAGAACATCCAAAACAGATATCCACTCCTCCTTCAGTGTCGAAACGGACCCCATGAGACAGACAAATGCCGCACCAGTTGCTCCTCGGAGATAATGAGCCACTGAGTGCTGAGTGAGATGTTTGCGGGGCCAGAGGGCTGGGATTGGACTTGCTTCACTGGCTCTGTATGGAGAGGGCCCGGGCTCGGCTCTAAATTAGTGCGCCCTCTGGATCAATGTGGGCTGTAATTAGCTGCTATTGATCCCAGACAGATCAGCCACTACAGTAGGCCACAGCCAAGCAACCCTCGATGTCCATCAAGCTCCTTCCCCACGGCGCAGCAGTGTAGCCCTGAGATCACTCCGAGAGCAAACAAATAATATCAGCCAAACGCACTCGGCTCCTGGTAAGTGCACTAAACATACGCTTCCACATTTCAGGATTCACTTACATATTCCATTAGCGCACAATGCAGCGGGGCTTTTTTTTTTTTTTTTTTGATTCGCTGTTTTATCTCGCAATCCATTGAAACGTATAGATTCCACACACAAGGCTTTGAAAAGTAAAAATGTGTGTGGGGGGGAATTGGGCCAAATCCCTTCTTCTGAAGGATGCACCATGTATCTTGCTGTCATCAGCTGCCACAACCACACAGACAACAACCGAGGGATGATTTTAATGCAATCTGGCATTTGGAAAAATAAGAGATTCAATCTTCTCCAAAATTATGACAATCAAGACTTTTGTAAATATCTCATCAAAGCGAAGGAAGTGATTTTGCTCTTTTCACTATGCTAATCATCCTGGCACTCATTAGAAATTTGATAGGTGTTTTGTTTTTTTCTCTCCATTCGCTGGGTGGCGTGAAGTTGTCAACAACAAGCCTCCATGTTCAACGGCACCTCGGTCTCTTCAGATTAGCCATTTCACTCGTCTTGGAAATTGTAACAGACATCCTTTCCTCTTTTTTTTTCCTCCTTTCCATCTTGACAGAACTTGTAATCACAATAAAACATATAGTTGATCATTAGCATGGGCCTGCTTGACGGAGATATGATTCTGAATTATTAAAGCCCATTAAACAAATGCGATTTAAGCGAAGGCGGAGGATCAAAATTACACTCTTCACATTGTAATTCCTCCTCAAGAGCAGCCGTCTGAAGGCCGTGTCCTTTCGCACCTAATGGACTCAAAATTTCTCCCGCTGTAGGTTAGAATTAATCACACTGCCGCGGTTTTCCCAGAGCGTGATTCACGGAGCAGCAGTGGCAGGCATCAAAGATTCAAACTTCTCAGTTTTGTTGGAGAGAGTTTATGGACAACATCTTCGGTTTTGCGGGGACACGCCGTCTCGCGGAGCATGTAATTAACAGTGTTGACCTTTTCTTCGCAATATTATCTTTATTTAGAAATGCTACCGAGGAAAGATGAACCTTCCTGGTAGGCGGCGGAGGGAGATGGGAGGAGACGGGGGGGAGGGGCGAGCAAAGTCAGGCCCCAGAAGAAAATCAGTGGGAGGGAAATAATGACTGTGAATGTTCTCAATTATCCAGGTCATAAGATATGTAAGAAGGTGAAGTTAAAACAGTCTGTCCAATGGGTTTCATCAGCTCCCGTTTGCAATAATTGCGCCATTTCGGTGTGATGTTTTATTTAAAAACAATCTCGGAGTCTGAGCAACTCCTTCAGTGTTGACCAGGTATAATTGCCTTTGCCTCTGTCCAGTCCTGGCCTCAAACTTATTGAACGACTAGAATATCCAATTTTGCTCACTCCAAGTGTCCTTTTTTTTTTTTTTTTGCTGCAGTCTGGCTTGGTTAGATTCAATATTGCGGCGATGTTTGCAATTCCAGCCCCAAATGAATCTCCCAGCACAGGCCGATGTCTGAAAAGATGTTTCCAGAGATTGAAGGGAACCCAGGTGGAGGAGTAGTGCAGCAAAGTGAGTGGGAGCAATTTGCACTCTGCCGGTTAAACCAAACCTTTTCTAAAAAAAAAAAAAAAAAAAAAAAAAAAAAAAAAAAAAAATTAAAATCCCAAAAAAAAGGGGGGAAAAAAAAGGATTTTTTCAAAAAAAAAAAATAA
>NW_015113448.1:181924-224437 GCF_001443285.1 Poecilia latipinna | reverse complement strand
AAATTTCCCCCCTGCCGGTAAAACAAAACTTTTTAAAAAAAAAAAAAAAAAAAAAAAAAAAAAAGAAAAAAGAAATTTAAATCACCAAAGAAAAGGAGGCAATAAAAGGAATTTTCTCAAAAAAAAACATTAGCGATGTCAAGGCTGGAGAAGCTGTTAGGTGAGGATCGGTTTTCCTTTTTTATTTTCTGTTATCAGTCTCGCAGTTGTGCTGATTTTAAAAGTCTTACTTGTTTGAAAGTATATATGCAAATGATGCAGAGTAATTTTCCTTGGATATGCAAGATAGTCCAAGTTCCTGGTCAGAAACTAATCAAGGTTAGCAGCCCTGAGCTCAATGTACAAAATGGCTGCCATGCATATACAGCATAATGAAAGCGAGAGATTTCACATCTCTTGTATGCGCTGTATCGCCAGTATGTTTAATTTATATGTTTTGTCTCTGCTTCATATTGGCATATTTTGGCTGGCAGAGCCATCATAGACCCTCCCCTTTTTCTCTCTATGTATTTTTCACTTTTAGTAAGCACTTGTTTTATTTGGGTAATCTAAGTATTTAACCCTATGTATATTAACAATTTAAAAATAAAAACATTTAAATATCACAGTTTTTATTTCCATGATGAGCATAAAGCTTTTAATGTGCAGTACATTGCCTTTCATAGCGCATTATTTGAGATTGAGAGCAACAATGATTATTTTAATACGCGTGCTTCTTTAAATATTTTCTGTTAAATCAATAATCATTCCTGCAACAGATTCCCAAACTACATTCAAGCCGTCTATGATGACACCAAGTGGCTCACCGACTGCATTTGATATTTAACCGGCTGATAAACGTTAACCAGAACTTCACTTCAGGAGTTGGGCCGGCAGCGTGACACACCTACAACCTTCTAATTTGAAAGCATCATATACGTTTCCTGTGGCTCCATTTGAACCGATTCCCGCTTTTCCCAAGGTATTCTACCGAATAGCCCGTTTCCTCCAGCGACGGCAGGAGGAAACGGGCCCATAGCTCTGATTGTGACAGCAGCCTTGGGATGACACAGCTGTCACTGCGGCTATAAAAATGACTGTGCTCCACTTGTTACGATTATAACTGTAACACATTTGTTTCAACTGTTTTAACACTATACGCGCAGTGGCAGTTTATGCCCGGGGATGGTTTTGCTGACTGAGTTTTAATGTCAGTAATCTCCTATAGAGCGCTGATAACACATCTGTAGTGGAAACACCGCAGGTTCAAATTGTAGCAGTCGTAGCTGCACAGAGTGAGAGGTGTGACACTATAATCTAGGCATAAGCCTGTCAGAAATAAACAGGCTGTGGTGGAGAGCCTTTAAGTTATCTACTAATGTTGCAAATACAAACAGAGGGGGCGGGGGGGGAAAAAAGAAGAAGATGAAACTCTTGAGCAGAAGCAGTACGGAGTTATCTATACGTTTACCCACAGAACCAGAAATATTACCTGTCTATGGAGTTACAGTTTTAAAAATAAAGTGCTGGACATTTCATAGGCTTTTTTAAAATACATGCATTTTTTTTTGTTTGTTTGTTTATTTAAGGTTTAATTAATTCCACAAAGGACAGACATAGACTACAATAAAAAAAATATTATTTTATATAAATTAGTAGGAAGATGAAGCACCCAGAGAGATGGTAAAAACTTGTTTCATAGGAGTATAAAGGTGGACTGTCACAAAGAAATGCAAAACTTATTGCAAGGTCTTTTACTACTGCCAGTGAAAGGGAAAAATTAGTGCCAGAAAATTTATTTGCAAGGACCTTTATCTTGCTCCAGAGAAACCGCACTTATAGCAAAGGAAAGAGAGAGATAACTTTTTATTTATTTAGTTATTTATTGTGTGTGTCAGTAAAATGACTTTTTTAAAGCCAAGAAATTATTTGTGATACCAACATTTTTTTTTTTTTTTTGTACAGTTTCTCAGCTGGATGAATCATAAGAACCGTAGTTTCTGCTCAGACACCTGCAGACACGGTTTTAAAGTTTTACCACAATTATGGCTGCAAACCTTTTGGGGTATGTCTCTACCAACTCTTCACATCTAGAGAAAATTGTCCATTCATCTTTACAAAATATATCTAACCTAACCACCTTGGATGGGAAGGTGCCACATACCCTCAAATAGCATTTAGCCCTAACCTTGACTGGGTCATTCTGGTACACGAATATCCTTTAAACTGCTTCATTGTGCCTCTGGTTTTCTCGGATGGTTGGTTTGTATTTAGCTCCGTACATCTTTCCATCAGCGCTGACAAGCTTCCTTTTCCCTACTAATGGAATAGATTTCCACTGCCTAGTCCTAACACCGCCATGTTTCACCAAGTGGATAGTGCGTGTCCATGGTGATGTGCAATGTTAGATTATTGACGCAGACAGTGTTTTACATTTAGGCCAAAGGTTATGTCTTGACCAGAAAATCATTTTCTCCATATGACTTTGTAGCTTTTTACAACAATGGTTTTGTTCTTGCAACTCTTCCCAAAAAGTCTCATTTGTGGAGTGTTAGACTTATAGTTGTTTTGTCAAAAAAAAAAATCCAGTCTTTCCAGTTTCAGACAATAGATATAAAAATTCTCCATCAGACATTCAGTTCTTTGGATGTTGTTTTTTTTTTTTACTTGCCCTGTTGTAAATCTCCCTGCAGTTTCCTACATTTCTTGGTCTTTAAGATGCTGCTTGTCCTTCAATGTTCTCCAACAAGCCTCCGAGGCCTTCGCAGAACTACTGTGTTCATCGTGAGATTAAATTACACAGGTAAACTGCTACATGACCTCCGAAGGCATTCAGTTGCACAGGATTGTATTTAGTGGCATTATAGCTAATTAAGTTAAACACAAATGCACACCACACTGTATTTTTGATTCATTAATTCATTAATTGTGTTGGTCTTTTGCAACAAGTCCTGCCTAAAAATACACTAAGGTTTGCAAATGTGAAAACATTCAAGAGGTACAGATACTTTTGCAAAACACTATATAAGGAATTTGCTCCTTTCCTATTTGGTGGGGGTGGGGAAAAAACATATTACTGTCATTCAAATGGCTCTGCCTGGATGACTGTGTTGAGTGTGTTTGAGATTCTGACTGTGTTGCATCCTGCAGTGTCCGCTTGAGTCAGTGCTCAGACTCAGAGATGTGTCAGTGGCTCCGATGCGGCTTGTCAGGCATGCTGCAGCTTCCGGCCAGCCTGGTCCAGCCAGCCACAACTCTCCCCGCACTCCTGGGACCGTCCACAGACAGCCATCACCATCCTGGTCTCTCTCTGTCTCTCATCCTCTCATCACCCATCTCCTTGTCCCTCAATCCACACCACTGGAGTGTGAACATCAGGATTAGGTAAATGACAGGAGGAATCCAAAGTTGACTAGGCAAATATCCTTTGGGTCTGTCTTCAATTTTGATATGTGGACTTTAGGAAGACAGCCCTGTCTCAACATCCCCCTACCCCGTCTCCATTATTCTGTTCTGGTCCTTCATTCTGAGGAAGAAGTTTGTTAGTGCTCAGAATTTGCATTAGTTGAATCAATTTCAGTCAATTTCACCATCAACTGCATCAGCAAACTAAAGGTTTTTCTTGCAGCATGAGGCCAATCAGGACGATACGCCACATGGAGAGACCAGGAAATGGAAACATGCTAGATTGACTCGTCTCAAAATGTCATTACCACCCAAGGATAAAAAAACGAAGAGAAACTTCAGTGCGTTACCTCGATTCTCTGGCGTATACAATGTGCTTAAAAAAAAACAAAGAGGGTCGCTTTCCTTCAAATTTAGAGCCATCAGTTGACTGTGTTGAACTGTCTAGTTTCTGTAACTCACTGAATCCTGAAAGATGAAGCTGAAAGCCAGTGAGGCTTTTTTCATTAACACTCAACATTGGCTACTTATAGTTTCATTTATAAAAAAAAACAATATAGCTATAATCACATGGAAAAACTTAGGATCTCCCATTATTATTTTTATGTTGTAATAGTCACATATCTAAATTTGTATTTAACAAAAACTACTTTATTAGATTGATTATAAAATATCTTAATAGTAAAATGTGGCTAATGTTACTCCCTTTGGCTTGAACAACTTTGCAGCATTCTCCACTTTCAGTTGTTAGACATTTCAGGTGTGCCTTGCATGGAAAGCTTACGTCGTCAAAAAAGGACGAGGATCCAGGCTTTGACTATGCCCAGGATTTTCCATTTCATAATTGCCAGCCGGTCTTTGATAAATTCTTAGTTATAGTGGTATTATAGTAATAGGATCTCAGGATCTGCTCCAGCAGCTCACCTTCCTTCTGGAGCAGATAATCTCTAAACCATTAACTTTTAGCTCTGTGCTAAATTCAGTTTAAAACTCATCCGTCTAAAGATCAGTTTTCCAGTAGTCCTGGTCTCCGTCTACATTAGCTTAGGTGAATTCCACTTTTGCCTTTATGTGTTTATAAGAGAGCAAAGGTTTCGTCCTGACACACATCTCCCAACAAAACTAAACATTTGCATTCCCCTTCTCACTTATACCTGCTGCTACTCTCATCAACAACAGGAAGAGCTTTTGCTGTTGGTCCCGTTGTGACATTACAGGGTTTTTGAAAAGTTTTTTTTTTTTTTAATATATCACTTTATGCTCTGCAAATCTCCCTGCTACTTTCCTTTTAGTTGTCCTTTTTTTTTCTTTTTCTTTGTTGTGAAGTATTCTGCTCATTTGCACCACCATCAAGATCAACAATGAAAAATAATATGATGAAATAAGATTTTTTTTTTTTTTAATGCACCATTTTCAGTTTGGAAACAGGTTGACGGCACTTTTATAGTTTTAAAGCCAAGTGCATTGTATTTATCTGGAAGAGAATAAAGAAAAAAAATAGATAAAACAAATCTTTGCAGATTTCTCAATCAGTCTTCAAGTTGACAAAGGTTTGTGTTCTCCTCATATGCCATCCCACTGAACTCTTTCTACACTGCTGTATTTTCTGCTAATTTTGTCAGCTTCATATAACACCTCTGCCCTTTGAAAGTGTTTTTTTGTTTTCAGTTTTTTTATTTATTTATTTTTTTTATATTTAGCATATATTTAAAACTGATACTGAATATCGACATGTCCAGATATATATTTAGACAAGCCACACTTTTAGAAAGCATCCTGATTTCGTGGTGACTGTGTCTTTGTAAAAATAAATGAAAATATAAATAAATAAATAAATAAATAAAAATAAAATTTTCTCTAAATTATCATATAATTTCAAATGTAGTTCATAGTTAGTTTACTGCATTATACCTGGATTTTATTGAATGACTCCTGTTGACAGTCATATTTAGAAATCTCGCTTAAATTAATCCCATGTATTCTTTAAAATTACATTTAATTTTGCATCATCACCTTTTTTCACATTTTAGGGTTACAATGAGAAAGAGGGAGGGAGAGATAAAAGGGTTATGAAAATCTACACAAAAAACAAATATTCCAATGCAAAACATTCTTGCAAACAGTAACTGAAATGGTTGTTTTGCAATAGAACTGTCATCACCACAAACTACTTTTCTTTTGTTTTCTGTATTTTTTTTCCAAAGAATATGACATTTGAGTCTTCCTCACTATGCTTTGCAATTTAGACTGACTGAGATACCAATAATGTAAAGTAAGACAGAACTGTGTTTATGTTTTTTTTTTTTTATCAATCATCACAATAGGCAAAAAGGATGAAACCCTCACCTAACATTGTGCTGCATCCGCCCTCTGCTCAGTCTATGCGTTTCATTCACGAAGCATGAAGGAAGTGCTGATGTACTGGTGCAAACACGTTCAGAAGGTGTGAGCAATTTGCTCTGGCAATCCAGAAGTGACCTCTGCCACAAACACTTCAGTCATAACGGTGACAGGGAGAGAAGAAAAAAAAATACCCTGTTTCCTCACAACCTGCTGCACAGGAACACCGAGGAAGTCTCATTTTTATCCGGGAGTATACACATTTGGGATGTTTTTTTCTAAACCAATTAGTAGCGATCTACAGTAGGTCTGTTGATTTCTTGGGTTTAATATGGAGGTGTAGCTGGTGTGTAGATTGTTCACATGCACCCAGTAAATACCAGCCAAACACCAATTTGACACCTGTAAGGGCCACTGTCCAGATGTGCATATTTTCATTACAGAATGAGAAACGAAGGCATTTTATATTTCTGAAGCTGAAATGTGGGTCATTGTGCTCTTTGCATTAGCCGGGTAACCAGATCTAAATCAAGGAGAACAACTATAGGATTTGTCTGGGTGGAGTATTTGAGCATGAACATGCAGCTGATAAATCTCCTGACTGCACGTGATGCAATAATGATGACATTTCAATAGAGTATTTCCTCGTGGAGTTCCAAAGCACAGAGCAGCGCCTCCGGAGCAAAAGAAAGGCCTCATCCATCAACTACGTTGGTGGTACTGTTAAACCACACGGCAACATGGATGTATATGTGTGTGTGTGTGTGTGTATATATATATATATATATATATATATATATATATATATATATATATATATATATATATATATATATATATATATATGTTCCTTTGTTACAAGATGGTTTCATTGAATACTGACTAAGTTATTGTAGCACGTCGATTTGTTTTGATCTTAATTCAAAGCCATTCCATTTCAGCTCCTGGATCCCACTGTACTTGGCTCCGTCCGTCTTCACATCAACTCTGACCAGCTGCTGTCTTGAAGAAAAGCATTCTCACAGTGTAAGGCTGTGGTGGACCGAAAGAAAGTCAAGGAATCAAAAGCAACACGGTGAGTTTTTAAATCTTAGAGGTTAATATGTTCAGGGTGTTGTGCGACACCCTGAAGTTTTCTGCCACATGTTAACGTATTTAGTTTGGCCAAAAACCTAGAAATTGTCTACAGCTGGAATAATAAACTTCATCTAACTCTCCTAGAGTTCTTGATTAACCAGATTTAAATCCACGGCGCGCTTTGAATGCAGCACTTTAGCGCGAATGTGCAGCTGTCATATTTGCTGACGTCACGCGGTGCAAGAGTGCTGAAATCTCGACGGAATATGTTGTTCATCTTGAGAAATTTCATACCATAAAGAGTAATGCCTCAAGAGAAAAGAGAGTAATAAGTTGATACTTCTGATAATGCACATGATGATATTCATATGAATGCACATGATTTTTAATTTTTTTTTTTTTGTGAATACCTCCTCCTCCTTCCCCAAAAACAAAACAAAATAAAAAAATATCTTGTATGTTAGACATCTGTCTCTTTATCACAAGATGGCATCACTACTGATGTGTAATGTAATTAAGATCTAAAGAATACTCTGGCAATTACCTGTCTAATGGGCCGTTTATCAGCTCTCATTCTCCAAGCTGTCTGTTTTTCTTTCTTTTCTTTTTTTTGCTGGCTGCCTCATTGAGAGGCAAGCAGATGTATATGAAATTGCTCCCAGTGTACAACAGAGAAAAGATCGCTCAGTGAGACAGATCCTCCAGCCTGACGACTGCGGGTTCCTCCATCCCCGTCGCTTGGACTCGCTATCAAAGCTGGAAGAAGAGAAAGATCAGACATTTCTGAAGTAGAAATTGATTAGTTCACAGAGCAAAAAAAAAAACAGGCCAGGCCACTGCCTATTTCTGTCACTCTGGCATCAATGGTAAATCGAGGGCACCCTAAGCAGCAGGAGCATCGCCTGGAACATGAAACAATCCATATTCAGTTATGCAGTGGTGTGGGCGGTAGGTTACCTTTTTCCATCACCGGTGACACCTGAAAGACACCCTGCAGTGTTGCACTGACAACACTTATGAACCCGGTTGCCTCCCTGTGTGGCAAAGTCAGGGTTGAGCGACATCATGTCTTGTTGTCTTTTTTGCTCCAGTGGGTGGTGCGGACTGATTGTGCCACAGCGGGACGTACCTATATATATGCGCAATGTGCATTTGTGTGTGAAGATAGGGAGGTTCGCCACATTGAACTGTAGAGCTGTGGAGTTTGAGGGAAACAAAGTTTGACAGTGATATTAGAAACGGCAAAGGACTGGAGGAGTAAAGCGTTTATGCTGCCTCCTGTTGATTTGGTCTTCTGTAGGCACTGGAATCTCCAGTGGATGCTCAGCGTCACTGAAATAATGCCTGTTCAAAGGGTAAGAAACGGTTCTGTCGACAGTTTTTCACATTTCGCCAGACTATGGAATAATGGTCAGGTTTTATTAGCCATGTTGGGTTTTTTTTTTTTTTGTTGTATTTTTTTCAGAAACGTAGTTAGACACAGTCATTAAATTTTCCAAAACCACACAAGGGCTTTCGATGAAAGAATAACTCGGATTCTCTTCTTGATGGAAATCGGCTAAAAAAAAAAAGACTAAACGAAAAGATAGAATACATTGTACCCAAAGAAAATGGGAAACTGGATTCTTTCTTTTAATAAGGAAAACATGAGAGCCCCGTTTTAATGTTTTGCATCTACAATGGGTTACAAAACCAGCCTATTTTTTTTTCTATTTTATTAAAATGTTGCATATCTAACTTACACCTTCAAAAGTAAGGCTAAAAAGTTATTATTATTATTATTATTATTATTATTATTATTATTGTTGTTGTTGTTGAGACCAGACCATTGTATTCAAACCTAGAACCCAAATTTTTCCATTGGCCATCAAGTTAAGTTTTCAAATGACCTTCATTTGAACTTTAAGTTCAAATGAAGTTTTCTTTTCCCTTCACTGTAATGCAACGCTTAATTTTGACGTCAACACGAAATATCCCAGTGAGATGAACTAAAGTTTATCTTGTTCAAGGACTAGGAGTACTTCTGCGGGGCCTGTAGGTGACCCTGGCCTTAAACCTGTAGTCTGGATTCAAAATCCTAAATCCAGTCTATGCTAGACGGGAATTTTTATTTGCAGAGTTCCCCAGTGTGCCGTATAAACTCTGCTGCAAATCCACAAGAAGTATATGGTGTATATCACAAAAGAAAAGTGATTTCCTAATGGAGACAGTAAAGTTGTGAAATGGTCATATTTTAACTTGAAAAGCACTAAAAAGGGAACAATTGAAATTATTATCCACAAATAACAGTGAAACAAGAACAGTAAAGCAGACTGGTAGTTGCTAAAAAGAGCAGCTAGACATTTTTTGGTAACACTTTATTTGAAGGGGGGTGAATAAGACTGTCATGACACTGTCATAAACATGACATAACACCTGTCATGAACATGAATAAGCCTTCATGAATATTTATGACTGCTGTCATAAAGCGTCATTTGGTAAATTATGACACTTTTAATACAAAGTTGACATTATTCAAAATGTCTTTGTTATGACAACTTTACATTAACTAAGAAATCATTACTGATATAAATTTGTTATAAAAGTATTATTGATTGCACTTTAAAAATTAGGTAACTTTAAGTTATTAAAGGTAAAGTTTAAACAGTAATGATTTCTTGGTTAATGTCAAGTTGTCATAACAAAGACATTTTGAATAATGTCAACTTTGTATTAAAAGTGTCATAATTTACCAAATGACGCTTTATGACAGCAGTCATAAATATTCATGAAGGCTTATTCATGTTCATGACATGTGATATGTCATGTTTATGAAAGTGTCATGACAGTCTTATTCACCCCCCTTCAAATAAAGTGTTACCCATTTTTTTCCCCCACTCTTGGCTTAACTTCTATCTTTTTGCTGGAAATCCAGCAATATTGCTGTAGCAAACACAACATCTGTTTTATATTTCACTTGAGGGGAGATTATGGCCTAAAATCACTTAAACCTCCAGGAAATGATGTACATGAAGTGGACCTGTATCTCAGCGTCTACACACAGCAAGAGAGAGATTCTTTCATAACTAATAATTGAATTTCTCTAAATGAAAGAGGCTATTGGTGAGATTTAATAACAACTGTGTTCTAAGTAGGCCTTTAATTCACAGCCCTCGTTACCTCAGAAGGCGAACGCAAACATTAACACATTTCCACTTTATAAGCATTTTGACACGTTTGGTTAGGTAACTTTCTGAATAAAACATGGCTTTGTGTCGAAGATAATTTAAATGAAAAGCTAATGTTTATTCAAACGGTTGCGCAACCATAAGAATGAGCCTATATTTTACAGCGATAAATAATGCATCATTTAAAAATTGCGTCAGAGATCCTTCTCAAAGTACAACCGCAATGCGTTTGACGGAAACCTGCCGCCGCTGCACCTCACTTTCACATGAGACAGATCCTCAGTGGGACTTTTTTTTTCTCTCTTTTCTTTCTTTCTTGCATGTTTTTTCATTTGTTGAATTACTGACCAAGCAGATCAAAGGTTTGAAATGTTTCACTTAACCGCTTCTGGTTATGAATAATTACATTTTTAGGTCACAACTTAAACAGAAGATTACTTTAATCAGTCCTGTCTATACGTAGGAGAAGTTGTTTAATAATTCATAGCCTGTCAACAGTTACTGAATTAAAAAGTTAAACAAGTACCTCCCGTCATACTGTCGAGATCATCATGTTAACAGGGCAAAGGACTTTATTTATTCTCCTTAATTAATGCTTTATGAATGGCTAATATACAGCAAATATACATCTTTTTAAAAATGCAGAAGAAAGTTGTCATTTACTACATAGAAATGTCCTAAACGTGAGAGCTGATTTCTGTTTCGACTGTAATTAAACGTCCTTAATGAAACTGTAGCAACATAATCTAACACGGTGGATATGAAACTTTTTATGTAAAGTAACACTATTTAAAAAAATACAGTTGTCCGAGTTTGATATCCAACATCTTAAAAACAACAAAAAGAAACATTCATATCCTCTGGCATTGTTGGATAAAGGATGCAATGTGATTATTCTTTCAATTCTTTTGTTGCTGATTGCTTTATTTATTTTCTTAAGCTTTTAGATTGAAATTATGATTAGGAATGTTGGCCGTTAAAGCTCAGATTGGATGCCTTACTCATAAACATCAACAATTAAGCATTTTTTCAAATTTATTTGAAAGATTTATCTAGTTAAATTTCCTGACAAAATATATAAAATATTATTTAGCAAGGCTGCAGTAAAAATACAAATGTTATTAGCATGTATTGCTAATAGTGGTTAGCTTGGTCACTGAGTACAGTCACATTTAGTCAATTAGAATATGTGTTCTTGGTTGTCAGAAAATAACTTTAAAGCAATTTATTAAACATACTTCCCATGAAAGCCACAATTTTGTGTTAAAAATGCTGATTTTATCTGTCTGGTGTAATTTTCTAATCTTAAATATCTTGTTTCCATTCGGAGGAAAATCGGCTCACGATTTTACTTCACTGTCTTCCTGGCACAAGTAAATATATTCCAGGTGAATTCAGCGACACTTTTTTTTTTTTTTTTTTCCCGGAAGTACGACCGGCAGATGCAATGAGATGCAATGTGATGATCTGAAGGACCTTTTAATGTGTTTAGCTACTTTAAGATTAAATACTTCAGTTTTGATTGAGCTAAAGAAGATGTTTTTCATCAAGATGCAAATCCTCCTAGGGGTTTAGAGAGAGGGTTCCTACTGTTTCCATCACAGCCAGGCCTTTGGACTGTAGCTCAGCTGAAAGTCCCTCTGCTCTCTCTCCCTCATCATGGCAATGATGATGCTCGTTATAGTAAACCTCTGCCCTCATGTCTTGCTGGGCGAATATTAGTGATCAGCTGTAGTTTTCAACTTTGGCTGCCGAGTCAGCATTCAGATTTAATCGCTAACTTCCACCTGTTCATATGCTCACACACACACACACACACACACACACACACACACACACACACACCAGGCTCGTCTCCACAACTACTCTTATAAGCCGGATCTCTTAGCTTTTTAAGTAAGGCTCAGTCAGCCGCTGCTTGAGCAGCTATTGTGCAGTCGTGCTGCCACATAAGTGTAAATAACAATTTTTATGTTCTTTTTCTTTCGACTCATTCTTAAGGAGATAAAACAGTCTCATAATTCAAAAATACACAGAATGAGGTTGTCAACAAGTCTAACAGAGCTAGTCAAAACACGTGCACTGGCGTTCACAGTGTCTGCACAAGCGCGCAAGATGCATAGAGTCATCAAGTCATCATGCAGAATGTTTTTCGGATGAATTAGAGGTGAGACTGCGAGCCAACAACAGCGTCTGACCTCACAAATGTGCTTCTGGAAGAATGGTTGAAACGTCTATGAACACAACTTGTGGAAAAGGACTGAAGCTTTCATACTTACGTTATATGAAACCTTATGGATTAAGATGTCACTCAATTTTAACCTTCTCAGGCAGGAAAGGGGAATATTTTTGGCGATACAGCGCATATGTGCGATTCTAGGGTTGGGACCGGTGGAGCAATGTTGCATTGTTGCATGAATGTCTGAGGCAGCTGTACATTTGCTTCAGTGTGTGTGTGTGTGTGTGTGTGTGTGTGTGTGTGTGTGTGTGTGTGTGTGTGTGTGTGTCAGTGTGGGCTAGAGCCCAGAAAACCCCACTTTGTTCGTATAGATTCATCAGTGGGTGGTGGTTCATTAATTCAATTGCCCTCTGTGGTGCATCATATTAGTGGTTGTCAGATTATAGCTCTTAATTGATTGATTCACTTTTATTAGTCGTGTAATGAAATTACCTATTGACAAGCCATGCAGACTGGTTCTGATCAATACATACTGGTAGTGGGTAGGATTTCAGCAAACAGCTGGCTTTTTTTGGCTGCAGTCTCCCCCCCCACCCCCCTGCCCCCTTTATTTTCAAATATGGGCTGTAGACATGCACAGATTAATTTGAGAAGATAATTTTTCACAGCAATGATAATGTGTTTATCAAGAAATGCATCGTTATTTGTCCAGTAACAAATACATTTTCCTTGTTTAAAAATTCTGATTGTCGTCTATTGAATAAGTTGTCTGAAGAGCACAATTTTGGGTGATCAATAAAACACCAGTTGATGTAAATAAATTAAACGGTGGTATATCACTCCGCAACCTTTTTTTTTTTTTCTGAATAACATTGTGAAGTCTATTATTTTAGAATTTCACATTTTGTAAAGCTGCATTCATTCTGTTTCTGGTGCATAATTAAAGCTAACACTTCATTAAAACACCTTCAGACTTTATTTCTGCTTTCAGTCTTTTTTGTGTTTGCGCCTGCCATCAGTTGTTGTGCATCTGATAAACCAGAAGTCAAACACAGCTCTTGATTTTCTTGACTATCCTCGTTTACACCTCTAACTGGAGCTATAGTTTGCAGAGAGGCTGCAAAGGAACAAACTGATCTAATTTCACAAGTCTCTAAGGACATAAAGACAATCTATTTGGAAAATAGCAGGGTAAAGACAGTCATCAATAAATGTGGGACAACAAGGATGTTATGAAAAATTGCACATTTCTGCAGAATTATTATTTAAAAGCAAGAGTTGTCAGGGAGTAACTCCAGGAATTTTCTGCAAAGTACTGCTTTTGGTTAAAATGTGGCCACAGTTTCTTATTTCCAGCACATCTTCAGACTGAAGAGTGGAATTGTTCAAATAAAACATACTGGGCTGGCTAAAATTTCCCCAAAACCTAAAAGCCGAAAGGACATCACACCTACAAGGAAAGATGGTGATAAGGGTTACTTAGGTTACTTTCTTAACGTGGAAATTGAAGTATTTTTTTTTGTCAAAGTAGCTGAAATTATGGGCTCTTCCAAATGCAAGACCAAAAACCTTGCATTTGGTTTTCCGCTTTAGTCAAAAGCTAAAGCGGAGAAACCTTAAGTTTTTTTTAACAATATAATCACTATGAGGAAAAAAAATAAACTTCATTTTTAAGTGGGCTGGTCATATTTCAGAACTCGGTGTGCAGAACGTAGAATTTTGATTTCTTTAATTCTAAATAAATCATACTTTAACCAGCATTTCATCAGGAGCGTCTCCCCTGAATTGTGGTAGAAATGATTTTATGAAATCCTACTGAGTGATTTACCCATCAGTTGCATGTATTAAATATCACTACGAAATACAGATTTATTACAAATCTGTTTTTTTTTTCACCCCCCATACCTGGAAAATAAAATGTCATCTGCCTCGGGGTAGGCATCTCATATAGACATGTTCTCACATCCCACCTTTAAAGTCAGAGGATGCAGTTTTATTCCATGACCATCTAACCTCCATGCTGTTTTCCTAATTGAGAGCAGCGTGTAGCTGCTTGCACAAACACTCGCGCATGTTGTATTTTAAGCAGCCTCTATGTTAATTCAAGCAGAATCTCCCCTCTTGTCGCTCTCTGGTTTACTTCTATCTACGCTGTCTTACTTTGCTGCGGGCGTCTGCTAATAGGAACCTTGCCTGAGGCTCTTCACCTCACACACAGAATATCACCGGGGCATGATATGCACAACAAAACTGACCTTTTTCATTAGCTTCGCTCTCCTCTTTACAAGAACGCGCGAGAAGAATAGTGGTGGATATTTCTTGTATCTTGTCATGATGAAAACAAATTGGTTAATAATAATAAGGAATGGGGGTGATGCTGTGTTCTCTCCTGTAGGCCATGGACAGGACATTATCAGCACCAGCATGCAAGTGTTTTTTTGTGTTTGGTTTTTTTTTTTTTTTTTTTTTTTTTTTTTTTTTTTTTATGCTGCAGTCTGACCTGGTTGCAAAATCGATTGCAGACACAAATTATGAGCACTACTCGAGAGAGAACAGTCGGCTTTCTAGTACGTGTTGCAGGGGATTGCTTGTGTCAGTTCCTCAGCAGCGTCACGTAGTTTAGGTTTAGAATGGTGACAGCACATGAGGGGAAAGCAGCCCAGCAAGAAACATTGGCTTTGAGGACCTGGTTTAATGTGCTTGACACTTTCCGTGCGGGGGAACTTGCTTTTTCTCTTTGTGGCAGAACTGATCTCCACCACCCATAGCTCAGTGTTCCTTCTCGTTCAGGCTCTACTCCATCAGCAGGCATTTGTGAGCATTTCCCCCCCACCCCTCTACGCCTCCTCTGTTTTTCTTCTCGACTTGAACTCTTTACACTTCGCTAGAATTTTGTCTCCAATGTCCCTATTTTAATATTTCTAAAATTTGTTTATTTTTATCCTTCGTAGCTTAAATGCTATTGAATGACTTTATCAATTTATTCTTTGAATTGTCTTTATGAAAGTGTCAAACAAAAGTATTTGTACTATTTTTCCATTTTGGGGGGGAAATAGTAGGTCAGCAACTAACCTACCAACACATGTCTGTCCATTTTTTAAATTTATTTATTTATTTATTTGACCTTTATTTATACAAATAGTCTCATTAAGAGCCAAGTTGAAATTACAAGAGAAACCTGTTTTGATGAAACAAACAAAAAAAAAGTAACACAATTCAACTCAATTAAATAGCCTAATAAAATATGAGCCGAAAACAAGAGCAAGCTTCATAAGAAGATTTCTCTTCTTGTGGAAAACTTCAGATCTTCAGTAGTGTCCTAAATTGATGGAAATGCCCCCCCCGCCCCCCCCCCCCACTTAACAAGTTGAACACTGAACAACTATGCTGATGAAAACTAGTTATAGGTAAATGAAAACACAAAGTATAAAAATGGGAACCCCAACATTATGTTTCTTTTTCTATTTTTAATTTCTCATTGCAATAAGTTCTTTAGTGTTATTTCAGTTATTTGGTGCGATTTCACATACAACCGCTAGGGGCGCCTATCACATTGGTGGCGTAGAGAAGGCTGGGCACACAGAAGAAGAATAAACCTTCCTGTTAGATGCTAACGGAAGCGCTTCGTGTGTCTCGTCTTTTCTATATCGCAGGTCAGTAAAAATGTATTTTGATACGTTTTGGACCAAACTTAAAACTATTTGAGAATCTTAATCGACAGACACTCTCCATCCAATCTTTGGATTGCTATTTTGCAAAGAATTGAAAGTAATTCAGTCAGAAAAGCTGATAGAAACATTCACATCTGTAACTGTAGGAAAAGGTGATGCACTACTAAGAATACATGCCACGCCCTTGAGATTATTTTTAAAGATTTTGAAAACCATGTATCATTTTCATTCCACTTCCTAATTATGGCCCACTTTGTGTTGGTCTGTTGTATAACATTAAAATAAGACAAATTATTATCTCTAGTTGTATAATATGACAAAATGGGAACAAGCTTGAGAGTTATGAATACTTTTGCAATGCGCTTTTTCTGTTCTGAAAAACATGCAACCCATACTTAATGCTATGAAGAAATACAAAAACTCAATATTTATTTGTCCCACAGGAAGCGAGTTAAAGCTGGAAGTTGATGTTGGAGTAATCTACCCGCATGGTTACAGAATACATTAGCGTGTAGTTTGTCATGGGAATAACTGGCCTGTTTATGCATTTGCTGGTATGCATATAGACTGGATTTGCACGCGATTGGCTATATGGTCCACCATACATACTGACAGCCAGTGTCTGGAGGAAAGGGAAGTTTGATAGCAGACTTGGAGCTGGAAGCAAGTGCACCCAGCATCATTTATTTTTCAGTGTTTTTTATTCATCCCTGTTTAGCATTGCATCACTCCTGTTTGTGTCCATGTCCTCCAGAATGAGAGAGAGAGAGAGAGACACGACTACCTTGGAGCCCAGAGCCATGATGCGGAGCTTTGCATGCCTGCTTACATCTCTCCCTATCCCCTCAACCAGCCATGGCAGCTGTGTCTGTAAAGAAAATGCCACATGAGCCTGCATTCTGAGATGTAAAGACTTTTAGCTTTGAGCTGTTAGCTACGTCAAGGCCAGGGCCTAATTGTTTCAGTCAGGCTTCTGAAAAGATCACCTACTTTGGGATTTTTTTTTTTGAGAGTTCATTATTTTATTTTGTTGAGTGTACTCTTGATCCAAATCACAATGTTCCAAATGAGAGCAGCGTGAGGATCCATGCCATTTTACCATTCGAAACCAATTTCTTCAAGTGTTGGACAAGGTAGTACATTTCACAAAAGACATTTTATCCATCTAACAAGTAATCTGAGAAATACTCGAATCACTCTTTTTTTTTTTCCTCTCTCTCTCAGCGAAGCACCACTCCTGCTTGTATGTCTTCAGCCATGCCGTCTTATCAACGGCTTAATTTCAAAGGGGGGGAGCAATTAAAATTGTAATAACTCATTTTATTAAAAGATGATTGAATCTCGCTAATACTTGTGCTCCGATTAAAAAACAATATCGCAAGTAATGTGGTTTCAAAGATTTCCCGCACAATCGTCAAATGCTCCATCGTCAGCTGCATGTAAAGAGGAGGTGTACAATTTAAACCAGATGTTTGCATGCAAATATTATCATAGCCTTTTTATTTCCACTCACTCAGATTGGACCTTTCTGGTTTTATATCAGCTAGAATGACTAAAGCTTTCTTCTATGCCTGACTATTCTATATTCACCCTGATCGTACGCATGATTGTAACAAACTGATAGCTGATGCAGATTTTGGCAACAAGATTGATGAGTTTTATCTTTGTCTCATCTGAACATTGAATGTTTGTCTGGAACTCTTTTGGTTTGTTCTTACAGAAATATGCAGATTAGAATATTACAAATATACCAGTTAGTGGTCATAATAGCAATTAATATTAATATCGATTTCAGTACAAATTTTTATATTGATGCATCCCTACTTGCCTTTAGCATTCACCATAGTGTGGAGAATCAGCCGTTCTCCATGCTGACTTCTTGATGTATGAGTTTACTGAAGAGTCAGTGAGTCAAATTCATGAATTCCACTTATTAATACCAAAATGCAGCTGGTCCATTATGACCTGCTACCTTTAAGAGCTAACAGACAAAATGGCGTCCCAGCAGAGGTTGTGATCTCCTTTGTTTAGCCTCTATCTAAGTTACGCCCCAAAGAGGTGCGTAACTTAGCTCCTAGTATCCTGTAATCTTGGCTTTGAGGGCGTTTCCTAACGTGTCATTTCTTTTAGCTTTAGCTTAGCAACTAGCTAACAGAGTTAGAAGGAAAACAGGATTATTTATTCTCAGCAATAGTTTTTTATGTAAGCATTCCACCCTAAAACAAGAAGTATTCAAATGGAGGATTACAAGTATAAACTTCGCAATCCTTTGCAACCTTTCTAACATGTGTCTATGTAGAACTATATATTTATTAGTGTTTCCTTTTGTTTTTGACTGATCATCAAATATGTTTGTCATGTCTGAGTCTATCCCTTATTGCTGTCTCTTCTTGTCTCATCAGCTAAAAAGTCCAAAAGGTGCATAAAATCTTAGTAAAATGTAGTTTGTAAGCATTTATTTTCATCCACAATATGCTGGGATTTTTTTTTTTAGATTTAGCTATAAATTCATAGTGACTAGATAAGATCACTATGATGTATGTATGTATTTTAGCTACTGATCATCATGACTTAGCTAATGTATTGTCACTGTAAACGCTTTACTTTTTGTACCTTTTACCTTGAAATCTCTCTTCTGTACTTATTTAAGTACAACAGACCTTTTACTTTGGGTGTCCTGAATTTAAGAATGACCCCAGACACTTACCCCAGAGTACCCACTTATCTTGTGTCTTAGCCCCTTAGTTTTTCTGCCTCAGGCTGTGTAACCACCCCCCGCTTTGTCCCAGATCCCTCTTAGCAGGAAGCGTCATTCCTTCCAACTGCAGGGTCCATTAGCAGATGTTCCAGTTACCAGAAATATATTGTCCATTCAGTATATTGCAACACCTACAATTATTTTGTGGCAGGCCAACATAAAGTCAGTGTGAAACCAAAGCATATCTGGCTTTCTTTTTTCTCTACTAAATGAAATCTAAAAAGAAAGAAAAAAAAGAAAAAAGAGAAAAATGACCTGCGTTCTGTGTTCCCTGGCGTGTGTTAAAGTGTGTGTCCACGCTCGTGTCCTAACAAACCTCTGAGGCCTTAACAGAACAGCTGTGTACATGCTCAGATCAGATTAACTGTAAACAGATTGACTCCATCACCCGACTTTTAAAAGACGAGGCTTTACACCGAATTACACTCTGGGTCTGGGGATTCATATTTGTTTTATTTTTTGAAAACTCCAATTCGCAGCTTTTTGCCACTCTTTGACTGTCCTTAACCACTACTGCAGGTAGACGACCCTCAAAACAAATGCAGCGTTTCCTACACCCGAGTAGCAATGAAACAGAGCGCTGCTGTTTGTGTTTTCATACTGAAATGTCTGTCTGCTTTTTATTCACCGCTTCAGGGCACAGGAACGCTGCTTAAAGAAATGAAGAAATGCCCTCGTGTCACAATGCAACAAATAGATTTACAGTTAACTTGCAAAAATCATCCTGTAATGGCTTCTTTCCTGCTTTGTCTTTTATGCATTCCAGTTTACGCACAGACCTTGACACTAAATGTAATAAATAGTAATAGTAAATAGTCGAGCCCACAACATTTGCACACATTTTCAGTCAGCTAAGAGGCATTGCAGCCTTCAGAGACGCATTACTGTGTGTGCCACTTCTTGTTCATGAACTCACACAAATAAATGCGTTGAAGACTGGCCTGGAGGCAAAAGCGTTCACCCAAACCCTAAGGTAAGGGGGGAGAAAAAAAAAAAAAAAAAAAGGTTTAAAGTCTTCCTCCATTCATGTGCCCTTTTCCTGCAGTCTCTGCATTTGGCATCTGTTGAACGCCTCTCTTGATCTTGTTTCTATCGATCCACGATCTAAGGTGAAAGCGTCAGGAGTTTAAAGTCGCAAGAGTACAAACGCGGTCCAGACACACGCGCAGCACACAAGACATTAAACTTTCAGAGTCAAAGCGATAAATATGCTTTTGCAGTAAGAATGTCACACTGGGATCAGCCTCTGGTTTGCCAGTGAGCACGCGCGCACTCACGCCCACGCGGTCCTCGGCAGTCACTTTCAAAGATTCGTCTGCCTTATTGTGGGAACTTTGTCCAGGTCCTGACCGGCTGATGTAGCTCAGGAGCTGTCCGTGGTGCTGAAATCAGTGCCACAAACAGGGGAATAAATTGAACTATTGTCCTTTGCTAGGTGCTATTAGAAACTTCTTAAATCTTCTTTTTAAGTTCCTTTGCAGTCATATTACAGGGATGCTATAAATACCACCCCGCTGAGCCAGGGCCAGAGTTTGCGAGGTACAGTCTGAGTCATAGTGCTGGTGGCAGACCCGGTATTTAATGTGATTTATCCAACTTCTCCGCATTTGGCAATATGGGACACAGTTCAAACGAAGAGCTCAGACAGAATCATTCTAGACGGCTGTATGTGTGCGCGAGGGTCTGTCTGTCTGTGTGTGTGTGTCTGTGTATGCGTGTGTGTGTGTGTAAAATCATGCAGGCCCGCTGATGAAGTTTATGGATTGCACAGAGGTGTGTGTATCTCTGTGCGCACATATGCACAGACTCTTACACTATGTTGGGCATAACGCAGGATTCAAAGGGAGCCTTTGAAGTATTTTGATGTTCCCTGGCTGCTCTCTTGCCAGTTTCCTAAATAGGTCAGAGACTCTGCACTCTGCCTTCTGCGCTGTGCTAGCTGCACAGCAGCCTGCTAGAAAGAGTCAGAGAGGGCAAGGAAAAATGATATATTTAACTCCATCTGAAATGAACTAACAGGAAAGCTGCCCTGCTCACTTTTGCTTCACGGCATTTCAGTTTCGTGGCAGTGTTTTTTTTTCTCTCTTTTTTTTTTTTTTTTGTTTACACGATGCTCAGCAGGTGTTCCTTCACAACCTGCAGTCTGTGTACATTTCTTCGGAGGCAGAACGAGGAATGATGGACACGAAAATTGATGGGTAGAAGGCGAAGGTGAACTGAACCCTTCGACTGCGATGGCGAGAGAGAGTCAAAATGATACATGCGGCGTCTAGCAAAAGACTTCATAAACCCTTTGCACATGTTGTCAGTTTAGCACCTTAAACTGGAACGTATTTCATACAGATTTTATTTACCAGGCAATCTCAAAGTAGCGCATTAACATGAAGTGGAATCAAAATCCATGCATTCGTTCACCCTTACATCATACCAACACAGTATGGGTAGCATCATGATGTAACAAATATACTACTGTTGACAGGGAAGACAATTAGCACTGATGCGAATATGAATGGAGCAAAAACACAGGGCAATTCTAGAAGAGGAAAACCTCATGGAGGCTCCAAAATACTAGGATGGGATTCACCGTACAGCAGGACAAAGTCTAAAACTGCCACCAAAGCTATTTCAGAAAGGTCCAGTCAAAGTCCAGACCAAAATGCAAGTGAAAATCAATGCTGTGGCTTGGATTTGCTTTTTAAACATGCCAGTTGTTCAGAATAACTAAGCTTGAGATACTTTAAAGATTGGGGAAAAACACAGATGTCCTGGTACACAAGACGCTTACAATGCAAGATATTTCTACAAAGTACTGCCTTATGCTGGCCTGAATAGAAATCAGTGCCATGCTTTTCAGATTTGTATCTGTAAAACAGAAATGAAAACAACTTAACATTGTCGTTCACCTTCCAATTGTGCACTACTTATCCCGGTTTCAAAAAAATACCCCAGTAAAACATCGAAAGACATATATTTAGTTTTGCAAGACGCTATAGATAAAAAGACAAATAGTTCCAACATAAAATGTTGTGCTGGTATGAGGCAAGGCACAGAGTTAGTATGCATACAAGAGGTGGTGTGGTCCTGCGGGCCGTCTGTCAATAGGATTCTTACTGGTTTCTTACTGCCGGTCCCATGCAATCACTTGGATCTTCGATGGATCTTTGATGAATTTGGAATCTTTAAAAACCTACAATATTTTCTCACATTCAGACCCATTTCATGTCGTCTGCCTGGTTCTAAAGCATATGTGAACATATGTATACTTGTGCCTCTGTGTGTGGTGCTTCATTCTGAGTTGGTAGGAGATTTTCTTTTCAAGCCTCCAATGGTTTGGGGTTGAATTTCATCACAGCACAGAATAACACATCTGCGGCAGTTTCCGAAAGGCTTGCAGGGCAGCAAAACGACACCAAGGTGGACTAAACTTAGAATAACGGAGACGTCCTTTGTCCTACTTTTGTCTTTGTCTCTTTGCATATCTACACCATTTAAGAAGGTTTGCCTACTCAAGGGGCAACACTTTGGACAAACTTAAAAGTGTATTTTAAATGAGAAGATGTGTTCTCATAACTGAATCGTGCTGCCATCGAACACACACATGTGCGCGCGCACACACACACACACACACACACGCAGGCACAAATTCATGCAAGCCAGACTCGTATTCACCATTCCCATGGACCCTGTTAGCACCTCCATTCATCCTCCTTGCCATAGAAAGAATAAATCAGAGTAAGTCAAGCACTTGTTTTAGTTGCCAAAGGTGGCATGTCCAAAACCGCCGGGGGAGGAGGGGTTGCGGTGTGATTTATTGTCGAGTGGCACAAAGCGAGAGAGTTCTTCCATGGGAACAGGACACATAGCTCTCTGTGGAATGTGATTTGTTTTCTGCTTGGCTGGACCAAGCTAGCAAATGTGGCAGAAACCATCCTGTCTTCCCTTTAGCTGGAGCAAACACCCACTTTTTTTTTTTCCTTCTCGGCTGAAATACCGAGGGGAGAAACCGGAGAGTGGGTAGGCTGGTGTTTGAGGACGGAAACAAATACCCCCATCTTTATATATCCCCCTTTGCTCCACCCTGCTCAATGGGGGCCAGCAGTCCTAAAAGAGTGTCTCCAGCTCATCTCTGATCTCCCTGCTCCTTCAGTAGTGTACGCAGCAGGATGCCTGGACTCAACCAGAAGCCCTCAGTCTCCCTCTGGGGCTTCGCAAACTCCTTCATGTCCTCGCCACCGATAAAAGTTTCCTTACATCGTCACAGATGTTTTGCCAATTTTCCAACACCCGCGGCCCCCACACAGATGCACAGGTCTGCGTCACATTCCAATGGGCCACCGCTATCACTCTCTCAGTCGCTCGGCATAAACAGATCAGGGGCTCTTATAACGAATGTGTGTCACGACTGCGTTCCCAAAGACTTCCAGCATCATTACAAAGACCCCCCCCCCCTCCCCCCAAACACACACACACACACACACTCATCCTCTCTTTGTGACAGATGCACTTTTTTAGGCCCTCTTTTTTTATGTAGCAAGTTTCTGCAGAATAGGCACAAGATTAAATGGGACCAGCTGAAACCCAGACAGATGCCCTATCACATTTGAAGCATTGCCACCTGCTGTGTTTTGAGAAATGAGTGTCTTTATTTGAAGCATGAACGTCGGGTCTGCTGCTCTCAACTGTTTGTCTTAGTTGACTTCCCATTGGGGATTGTAATGTCTGTGTCAGTGGGCACACTAATAGAGATGTGTGAGGTTAGCGCTATTGTATACATCAATGCCGAGGATCTGTGCTTCACTATTATAGGCCTGTCGCTTTCCGCCGGGGATTATACAGGTTTTAAATGGGGAGGAAGGCTTTACACAAAGCCATATTGAGGGGCTTTAATCTACACAAACACTTTCATATGAGGTATTATAACAGACTATCATCCTGCAGATGTTACTTTTAGTGGAACAGTGTGTGAGGAGGATGGCGGTGGAGGGCCTGCACTTTAACAAATAAAAGATTAAAGGGCGCTACACCTAATGCCAGAGCATGAAGCAAGGGCCGTGTCTGATCAGGGATGGAGGTGGCGTTTTAAAAATATAACCTATCTGTACATATTTTTTATGCTACATTGTCTGGCACAAATATTCATACTATTACGTAATGTTGTCACGTCGCAACCCTAAAATTCACTGCATTTGAGGGGCTTTACGTGATAGGCCAACACAAAGCGGTGCATATTTTTGATGTGGAAGGAAAATAATGCATCATAAATAAAAAAAATCTGGAAAGTGTGGCTTCTCTCATTCTCCCTGAGTCAGTTTTATTTTTTCTTAGATTCACTTTTACTGCAATTACAAATGTAAGTCCTTTTGGGGTATGTGTCTGTCAGCTTTGCTCATCTAAAGGCTGTAATATTTGTCCATTAATCCCTGCTAAGCAGCTCAGGCCCAGTCCAGCTGGATGGAGGGCGTCAGTACGCGACTCTAACAAACAAATATCCTTTGATCTAAAACATTCCAATTTACCTCAAAATGGCTGTTTTGTATAACTAATATTTTTCTTCTTCTAGGATTGTCCTTATTAATCTCAGATCAGTCTACTCTGATCAGTTTCTCTTTCCATAACGACCAAGATTGTCCCCCCCAGTACGAAGCTTTGGCTCCTATGTTTCACTTTGGGGTTGGTGTGTTCAGAGTGTGCAGTTAGTTAGAAAACTAATTAAACACACACAGCTTTTTGAATGTCAAACTAAATATTCAGCTTTGTTCTTATTGGACCAGGCCACTTTCCAGCTAACTTTAAATGGGACTTATTTTAGCTTCTTTTTTTATCAACAGCTTTCTTCTTTCTGTTTTTCTATGAAGGCTAAACATGCCTCATACTAGTTTCGACAGCTGAACTATGACCAGATTCTTCCACTTCCATTGTGGATATTTGCATCTCCACCTGAGTTTATGTGTCAGAAACCAGGTTAAATGCATCATGCATGCCTCACCTTTTTAATGTAAATGTGTAGTTTTTTCTTTCCAACTCCCGTTACTTTGTGCCGATCTGTCACCTAAAATCTCCCAAAATGCCACCAAATTTTGACAAAACATCAAAAGTTCAAAACATAAACTTATTTTTGTACAGCACTGTGACAGTGAAATCTCCAGCGGGATCTGATGTGGCATCTTGATGTCGTTTATGTGTCTTGAGTTGCAGGCCCAGATCAACTCGGCTAAGATTTTCTTTCAGTCTTGCTCAAAGTAGATGTTTTTAAAATAATCCATAATCTGCTGGAGTCCTCGTCAGATTCATGCGTCAAGCTTTTAAAAATAGATTCATTAATGAATCTGCTTACGGGCAGTGGTGTACGCCTTGGCACTGTTGCCTCACCCAAAGAAAGTCCAAGAATTGAATCCCAGCCAGGAGCCTTCTGCTTGGAGTCTGTATGTTTTGCTTTTTCATCTCTAAATTTCCTTCAGAGTCCCCCCTACGGTGCCAAATCATGCATGCTCTACAAGAAAAGGCCCCGACAGGAATTAAAACCTGAGGCATAGTTTTTGCAGAGCAACTATGTATCTAGCTAAAGGTTGATTGTGTACACTAGCAGCTTTTTGTTTCAGCATTGTGAAGATAGGCAAGCAGACTAGTATGCATCCAACTCCTCACCCAGTGGCTGCTTTTGATAGGAACCGGGCCCCACTATGCCACTCCCACTCCCCAGTCCTCCCTGTGACCTTATACAGGATTAAGCAATCATTGAAAAGGCATAGATTGGTGGAAAATGATTAAAGAGAGTAGACTTAACAGAGTAGACAAACATCATGTGATGTGATTTTTAATGGCTTCTCTCTTTGTCAGAGTCTGCCGGATCCTCTCCAGGCTGATTCCAGTTAACCAGAAGCACTGAACCTGCAAAGAAGATAGAAAGCTGATAGACAAAACACAGACAACTACTCTGTCTTTATATCACAAAGATCTTCAAATAAAAATGAACAGGCACCAGTAAAAATCAGACAAATTAGCTGTGAGTTGTACGGCTGAGCAAACAACTTCGATCATGCTCCATCATGTCACTGTGACCTAGTGGTATTCAGATCATGTTTAAGATGTGCAACATGGTCATTTCGGTCATTAAGAAGGTAAAAAGGATAAGCAGAGGAATAAATGCAGATTCAGTCGCTTAGACTAGAAATTATGAGAGGCACACGGAGAAGGAAGCAGACATCAGAACGAGACGATGGTTGTTGGAACTTATGGCGATAGACGTTTGTTCTGAAATGAGGTGCAGAAAATGTTCAGTGCTGTTATAAAATATTTCTTTCTTTTTTTTTTCTCTCCACGGCAGAAATATGCAGATCATTTTGCCTACAACATAGATCTAATATATTTTTGTAATAAGTTGTCAACCTTTCAAAGCATTTGAGTCAAAATGAATAAATAGCAGAATTTCATGCGACTCTTCAGACTTTAATCTTCATATTGACAAAATGTAGCTTTCTTCATCCTACAGAGTCATTCATGTGGACCTAAGTTTTATTTTTTAAAAAGCCTCACTAAGATATAACTTTGATTCAGTTCATTTTATGTAATGCCACTTAACAACAAATATATCTTCAGAGTGGCTTGCTGAACGTTTGCTGCAGGAAAATCTGGTTCAATTCAAAAACAGAAGCAAAGAACAATATGAGAAAAATATTGACATAATAGCTCAAGAAATTGGCCAGAAGGCTGAAGCTTAAATATAAATGGAAAATGACTGTAACCATGCAGCCAAAGCAGGTAAAAAAGCGGTTTAAGGACAACAAAATCAGTGGTCTGAACAGCGATCACGAGTGCGTCATTTCACCAAAACTCGTGAGCAAAGCTAAAAAGCTGTGTGTGTGAATAAGGTGGCCTACAAACATGACTCCGTTTGTAGGCCAGGGCGCCTCAGGAGGAGGATGCAAATACCTGTCAGCTGTACATACAGTATGGTTTCATTTAATCATAGGTCTGGTACAATTTGGCCAAATTGTACACATAATGCTGGATGAAGAGTTATTCCAGGAAGCCAAGTGAAGCTAGCAGTCCTGTATGCTCTTTGTCTTCATGTGTTCAGGTGCGTACATGTTTGTATGTATTTAGATCCATAAACCAGATTGATTTTTTTTTTCTGAGTTTAAAGATTTTTTCTGTACTTTCAAAGATAAAAATTCTCAGTTTTTCGCTGTCAGACTTGTTTCTCCTCCTAAATCGTTGCCTGTGACTTTAGCTCCAACTGCAACACATGGCTATTTTACATAAACTCTTCTTAGTAAAGACCAACTCGGTTTAAAGAGTCTAATCTCTACCCTCTCTTTCCTGCTACATGTCTGTGTTTATACGTCTTTGTCTACTCTTTTATTTTCTCTCTCTCTCTCTCCCTCTGAGAAACATTGACCAAACTTAAAAAGCCCTCTGAGTTGGGTAACAGACTGAGGGAGGGAAAACACACCAAACACTGCAGTCTTCATTTACATTTTCATTTAATTTTCCTTGGCCGGTAGCGCTGTGTACAGAATCAATCTTTCTAACTCCATTTCCAATATATTACCAGGAGAAAGCAGGAAGAGAGGGGAGGTATTGATTGACTGAGTGTTCATTGTGTCTTCACACAAAGTGCACACTTCATAAGAACGGCAATGAAATTGCTGTTTGTTTCTTCTGCCTGTGTCTTTATTTTAAGTGAAAGATTAATAATGACGGCGTGATATGGCTTAGGTGTGACAGTCGATACGAATCTGTCTTTGTCTGGGCAACGCATCTTGGTTTGTCGTGACTTACCTTGCGTCGTTACAAAAGAAATGCTGCTATTGACTTGCAGACAAGTCAAATAACGATTTGGACTTTTATAATTACATGTTTCCACTCAAGTGCATCATCTGTTTATTTTACTCTTAGCTGCTCTGTTGCAAAGAGGATAAGCAAGGTTTTCACTTTTTTTTCTTTTTCTGTTGCACGTCAACCTTTTGATACAAAGAAGATTTGAACTCAACATGGCACTGCTCTTTAATTGGCCGCGCTCTGACCTAAACAGAGATTACCCAGTCATAGCTTGGCAACTGTAACTAGGCACCACAGGTCTGTACAGCTTTGGTATTGGCTGGTTGAGGAAATTATGGGCAAAAGAACCTGCCTGCGTTTTCAGATCTTGGGATGACTCCATTTCCCTGGCATCTTGACATGTTACAGCAGTTTCTCATTGGAGGAAGCCAAAACGGTTTAATGAACGTTCTGGGGTAATTAACAATTTACCCATCAGTACCATTGACTGTACAGCAACTATTGTCGTCCGTTTAAAAGAAAGGCCAATGTGCTGCTTTTACTCAGACTGCAACGTTTCAGTAACTGCCCAAAATTTACGTTTGTCTTTTAATTTGCACCTCGCCGTTTTTTTTTTTTTTATTCCCTATATGTCAGCATAACTACACACCACTGTCATACTATTATATTAGGCACAGTCAAATACGATGGATTCTATTTATTGGTTTGGGGAAGTCTAATGAAATCTCCTCCCCCACAAAAGTCAGTAGGCGCAGAGAAAATGTCAGCCCCGAGATGTAAAATGAGTGTAATGAGGTGACAGCTCTGTCTAATCTCAGCCAACTCGGTGTGAGAATAATTTTCTGTGTCGGAAAATGTTTTGAATATGTCAGCCCTTTTAGTTCTCATAAAAAAAAAAAAAACACAAGATAAAGACATGCTAAAGTTACTGAATTTTTCTTCATCCTTCTCACCAAAATCACATAGAATTGTTAAATATACTCTCGTTGTTTGTTTTCTGATAACAAAATTTGGTTAGAAGTTAAAAACACAATTTTATCAAATCCATTACATGTAATGTGAAAGACAATATAAATCCATATCTGGTCTAAACCTCTTATCTAAACAAAATCCCTTTCAAAAATCGTAAATTAGCATTACTATGACCACACACAGACAGGTAAAAATAGTACAAATGGGGAAAAAAAGGAGTTTATCACAATTTACAATTTGTCTGACGTCTGATAAAATGCTAATTTATAGACTACCGTACTTTGATTAATCTAATTATGTCATAGGTCTGTAATTCCACGCTTCCATGATGTTGGTGGGCAAGAGGCATTTTTAAGTGAACTCTTTTCATTCAGGTGGGCCAATCTGCAAGTTGAATAAGCCCTCTGAAAACCTTTTTAGTTCATACTGAGATTCCAGTGATTTTTCAGTGAGGAGCCTATATTCCTGATAAAGGTGTATATTAGGCAGCCAGCTGTCTGTTGGTATAGCTTTGTGATTGATAGGAGGAGACATGCACCATTTACTGGCCAAGCTGGAACCAGAGGGAATCTCCATCTTCTCTTTCAAAGCAGTCAAGAGATGCCTCGCAAAGAAAATTGGCCTATTTCCATGGGGTTACGATGTGGTAAATTCAGCAGTAGGCACAAAGAAATACAAACAAGCAAACAGTGTTTTATCCTGCACACAATGCACCCCGCATGCACGCTTGGACACTAAATGAGAATGGGTTCAGACATCAAGGTACATAAATTGGAATCTACATGCACTTTACTTACCAATGTTGTGCTTTCTCTGCCAAGCACATTCGGTCGTAAAAAGTATTCATATTTGCCTGACAGACACTTAAAGTAAAATAAATGTCGGTCCAAGAGATTCTGCAGGAGACGTAGGGATTACAAACGAGCAAAGACTCTTTAACAATAACTTTGCAAGGTACATTTTGGCTATTCTGAAGTGTATTTTTCAGAAGTTATTGTATATAGGCAGTGTTTTATCTGTACTACTTGGATGTAAAGAAGAAAAACTAGCTCGAGGAATCAGGGAAACTAAATGTTAATATGAAATTACTTTTGCTTTGTGATTTTGACTAGGTGCTCATAATGCTCTAAGGCAGGGGTCACCAACTCCAGTCCTCGAGGGCTACCATCCTGCAACTTTTAGATTCACCTCTGCTCCAAAATGTCTGAATTCCCTCACCAGCATTCATTCCTCTCTGCAATAGGGTGGAAACGAGCAGTTTATTTGATCCAGGTGTGTTTGAGCAGAGACGCATCTAAACGTTACAGGACGGTAGCCCTCGAGGACTGGAGTTGGTGACCCCTGCTCTAAGGAGTATTTTCAACTACAAATTTATTATTTTCTGTTTTCACGATATGTTTTAAAAAGTCTTTACACCAAGGTTTTCCCACAGTTTTGAAGATGTTTAAAAATGTCCACAGCCTATGGATCACAAATCTGTCATTTATGTTGCACAAATGATGCAAAGTGCCACTTAATACCAAAATTACATGTTGTCATGCTTCTTTATGCAGGTGCTCTATCAGCACTAATGAAGTTTCATCCCAAGTCTAGCAGATGAACTTTTCTTAAAGATCAAGCAAATATTATGCTCTGTTTGGTTGAAGGAGGGCTGAAATGGGCACACCCGTTAAAAAAAAAAAAAAAAAAAAGCTTAAAGAAATCACAGAACACATGGGACTGAGGAAAAGAGACTAATTCACACAAAGAGTTGAACTTATGCTCAAGGATCTGTAACCAAAAGGAAGATAACTGACAACAAGCTAAGAGAAAAACATTCAAATGTACAAGGAGCAGAATATAAGAATAAACTAAAACAAAACTAAACACAATTCATACGGCAACATAAGTAAAACAAGACAATCACCACAACCCAACACTTTCAAGAAGGTAGACTGATTTTAAATTGTTGGAAAGGAAACACTAGATGTGACGTCAGGGCAAAAATCATCCTCATCTCGCAGCACTTAGAGGTTTATTCATCCATCAACCCATATAGGGACAATAAAAACTGACATAAATGCTGTGAATATTTGACAGAGCATTACAATAGAGAAAGCATTGCAACAACAATTTTACTCACACTGACTCCCGAAGATGACCTCATAAAACCCCAATCCCAAAAGTATAGACCAGCCCTTTAAATAAATAAATAAATAACAAACAAAACTTGATATATTCAAGTTTTTGTGCTGGGAAGCTATTGAAATCGATAGCTCCCTAATGTGTGTTGCCCTCTTTCTAAACAGATTAAGTTTAGGTCTGCAATTGAAATGCATCATGTTGTCATACTCCTTTTAATTAAGCTCTTAAAAATTACACTGTTTGGAGTCGGCCTTGTTGTCCTTGGGAGTCCGATGGGACACGGGTGCCAAAGAGGGATTTTGCCTCCTCTCTGCTAATTTGATTTCTGTTGAAATGTAAATTAATTGAGATCATGTCAATAAGATGTGGCCGTCATTTACCTCATTATATATGTATATTTATCTCCTCCGGTGTATGAATAATCCCTCTGTCACTTTCTTGGATTAAATAAATGGATGTTTTCTCCTAGGAATCCATTATCCTGCATCCTGTTACAATTTATTTGTAGTTGTTGAAGACGGTGTTTCATTGCATTCGGTTTATTAATTTCATTGCCACATTGACTTTATTGCAACTGTCAATTACGGCCGTATGAAATAGAAGAGGTGCCAAAACTGTTTTTTCACTCATTTGCAGTGGCTGTATGAAATTAGCGTAAACAAACTCAGACTTATGTTCGTAAGAAACAAAGATAAGAGGAAATTGGTAAATGTTCACACTGAGAGCTAAACTAATTTATTTTTAGCAAAAAAAAAAAAATATATATATATATATATTTTTTTTTTCCTTGGGAAGACATTTATTTCTGAAAGAAATTAACAAGATGAAACAATGTTTCACCACATTTGTAAGAGGCAGAAACACCATCATATCTGAAACTCAGTTCTTTAGATGTGAGCTGGTTGCGGCCCTAAACATTTTAGGTATTAATAACCTTTTTCCACTGTTTATTTTCTATACTACACCCACAAACTTACTCTATTTTATTTGGATTTATACAACAGGACAGATGGATGAAAACAAAATACTGCATAATTGGAACGTTTGAAAACTACGCACTCAAAGCGCCGACATTCAAATGACTGTAACAGTAATTTTAACCCTTTCATGCATAGTGGTCACTACAGTGGGCAGCTGTCTAAAAGCCATTTTCTTGTGCTTCTTGTGGATTTTTATGTTATAAACGCACACAGACCACTGCAGTGGACACTAATGCATCATGAAACACTATCAACTACTGACCATCAGCTGCAAATGCAAGAAATTATTTTTGTTAAATCCAATATGGCCGACAGACAAAAAAGCATGCCAACTGATTCGGTCTCTCCTTCTACTGTAGACGACGCTTGCAGGTAAAAAAAATAAAAATATTGTGACATCAGATAACTGCTAAAGAACAATACTACTGATGTATTTTTCAAATAACATCAAATTACAATTGATCACCTAAAAAAAATTAAAAAAAAATCCTACCTTTTTTATGAAAATAAAAAAAAATGGAAAAAAATCCTGACACAAAGGATCATAATTCATGCATGAAAGGGTTAAAAAATATATATATCTTATTTTTTTTGGCGGGAGGAAAGATTCAAGGGTTAAGAACACATTTGTAAGGCGCTGTAGAGAATGACTAATCACCCTACAGCAACAGATTTTATCCTCGCTCGTGGTGAATTGGCTCTTATTAAAGACTTGAGCAGAAGGAGCTGAATGCCTTGGCTATCTGTGTGTAATGTCATAAAGTGTTTCTATCCACTGTGCATACATTCAGCGCTGGCTCTTCAGTTTTCAAGTGGGGCCCTTGCTGATGGCTTTGCCCCTTAACATCTGGACGACGGCTGCAAAGCATCTTGGGAGAAAACCAGAGTGTGCAGTAAGGTGAAGTCCCACACTTTTTGCTGGCTTGAAAATGCACACACACACACACACACACACACACACACACACACGCATGCACGCACGCACACTCACACTCACAAAATGGATCGCTCTCATCGATGGCACCTCACAGGCGGGTTGCTCAAAAGGTTATTTCAATTATGCACTGTTAACAGTGCTCAGTGTGCTTATTTTACAACTTAATGGAATAGATGTTTGCTCTGTTCAGAAGCTGGATGTTTCGGGGCTTTATTTTCATGCTTGCGGTTGCCGGAGATCTCCGATGTCCAGACTGGTTCTGAGTCTGAACTGCACAAATTAACTGCTAGACTTATGGAGCTCTGAGTTGAACTAGCTCATTAAATACTGTAAAGACGATGGCTCTGGGGGCCTTTATAAGAATTAGACGTTTAAATTACATTTTCATACAGCCCTGTTTACATCAGGAGCCTCCCAGTTTGCCGAAGCACCACACGGGTTCTCTTCTGCGTCCGCATCCTTTAGCCATGCATTAATCAGCACAGGAATCTTTAGAGATTTTCTTTTTTTTCCAACAATACGGACAATGTTGGCAACATATGCTGCTGAAGTTACTGCTGTTGTTTTGAAATCTCACCTCAGCAGAGTGAGAACGGTGTTTTACCCAGCTTGTTATAGTGTGCGCCAGGAAATGCTAAGGCAGCGAGCAAAAAAAAAAAAAAGTGTCGGTATGAATTATACATTTTTTTTTTTCCAAGACTCACATATCATATCTGAATACATTATCACAGTCAGACTATGATTCAGTGTATATTTTTGTGCTTGTACGGATTTAGAAGCCGCACAATATCTGTGCCAGGGAGGCACCTGTGGATAACCGCTATCTTTTTCCAAACACAATAACAAGAACTAGCAGCGGCTGAACTCTGATCTGGGGGGAAAGTTAAGGGGTATCAAAAGCAGCATCTCACAGACGGCCACGGTTTTCCGCTCACATCCGTTTCTCGGCCGCTGTCGCCTGCACAGTCACTTTATTGTAGCACTCAAAGACCGTGTCGTCTTGGGCAAACATTGGCCCTTCTCCCTGGGACGAAGAGATCCGTTTTGTGTGCCTAATACAGTGTCTTCTACTTTATTGGCAGACGACCGCAGTGGCGCACAGTAATATTGGTGGCAACAGCTTTATTGTTGACTTTTAATGATTCTTACTCAAAAGCAGCCCATTATGCAGCCTGTCATCTGATTAAGTACATGTTTGTCCAATAAACACATCATTTGCCACCTATAGAGCCAGTATGTCACAGCTTGCCACTCCTCCTCCCCCCTCCACCGCCCCTCTCTGTGCCTTTTACCACTTTGCTTCCCCGGAGTGAATCTGAAAAGATTAATTGAAAGAAAAGCGAGTATAGCATCCGTAGGCAGTGTTACTGTTATTATTATAATTAGCAATCATGGCATGGCCCACTGTTTCTGTGGCCTGTTAGCTCATGGGCTAAAGCCTCTAATGAGATGGCTGTCGCTTGGTGTCGGCTTCGCTGTGAAAGAGCAGCGGAGACAAAGCAGAATTTGCTCATCATATCTTTGCGGGTCTGTTTGCGTATCATTTATGTGCCTATGCAAATTGCCGTATCATGCATAAAGCAGAAAAGGGCCCCCTGACAGCCTTCACGCGCGGTCAGGAATAAACAAGTGGGAAACCAAGGACCAAGAATTTTCTGACTTTTTCAATTAAAGCGCCAGCTGCGTCTTTCTTTTCTCGTCCTCACAACGTTCTACCCACACAGTACACCGCCGCAGAGTGGTCATAAATTACAGTGACACTTATAAAAACATACAGCCTGATTTATTTTGCCAAGAAGACGTAATTACTGCAGGAGCAAACGTGACAAATGGATCCCGCAAGTGAGGATAATTGTGTGGATGATCACATAGTTGCATACAATCTATAAAAACACTAACACAAAAGTGAGCCTTAACTAGGAACAACAAAACATATTGCCAAGAAGAAGCAAAGATCTAGTTGGTGCGCACATCCAAATGTGTTTACTACATCACACATTTTCTTGCAGCTCATCAAACTGAGCAGATATTCTCTGTTGTTTGCAAGTTCACAGCTATTATAGATTTTTTTTTCTTTTTCTTAATTTTATCTGTTCACACCAAGAGTCGAAAAGTCTTGTTTTGTGGGACAACATTTTTAGCCATTTCTGTGTTTTCCTAATGTAAACCGAAGACCTTGATATTCCTCGGCAACACGTTTGCAGAATCTGCTGCTTTTCACGGGATGCTGCCTGACAACATACATTCTGTTTTTGTGCTTTTCGATTGTTTTTATTGTCATTAATTAAGTGTCAAATGATTACCTAATTACCAAAACATTATAGTGTTATATCTTAAAATAATTGACAAGGCTAAAAAAAGGTAGAAAAAAGAAAACCTATGACCAGTGTAAAGACTATTTTTAATCTGGGATGAACACAAAGGATCTTTTAAAGAGGGTTGATGCTCTTTACTAGTTTTCAGAGTGTAATAATTAGGGTTGGTTACAAAAGCTTAACCCAGTGACTTGAAGTACAAAGTTTGTTTAGTACTTGCTTATTCTGTGAATAACCTGTCACAGAACTGACTAAAAAAAATGGTAAATGTCCAAAAAGCGAATTGAACTGCGTGAGAATCTGTGTAACTATTCGATCTCCTCTCTGGCCAATGTTCAGTTTCTATGCCTTCAAAAGGTACTGGCTGAGGAATGGTGATAATAATCATCAATACTTAAGTTACTTCAACTAATTTTAAGTCAGAAATACACCACAACATCGGGGACATGGGTTTCAGGCCATAGATTAGCTGTTTTGACATTTGGATTGAAGGATGTTGGGTACAAGTACATGTGGCTCAGTTTAAACTCATTGGCATGGTGCTGGTAAAAAGCTAGTTAAATGTGCACCCTCGCTGCTGTGAATGATTCTTTTTTTTTTTTTTTCAATCTAGAAGATGGACATTTGCGGGATAAGTTAGTGTTGTTGTTTCCTGCAGGTCAGATGAACCAAAAGTGGTTAAATGGTTAAAATATCCTCTTTATCTGTGACATCTCTACCCTTTTCCTGCAGGTGCTGAGGTCCTATTCCATACAATTTGACTTGGCTGGTGTAACAAACAAAAAATAAAGAACAGTTTTACATTTTTAAGTATCCTTGCTCTACTGACACTTCCATCAGGCCTAAAGATACTTAGAAAATCTGTGGGTATATTTTCAGAGTGTATATAATATACTTACTAAATACAAATGTGTTATCATTTGAACATTATCAAACAAGGAAATGATCTTTTTTTGGTAAACTGGGTATAGCACAGCTGTAGGACGTGTGGAGGAGGAATAGCTGGTGCATAATTGGATGTACTGAATGGAGCCAACCAAGCAGAAATGAACTGCAGTTTTAAATTATATTTAAAAGAAAAGTGACTTGATGAAGTTCATAAAAAAAAAAAACCTGGCAAATGCAGTTATAATAGTGTCTATACGTCCCTACTTACCACTGTAAAGCTGGGGTTTGTGAAAGGCAATATGCATTTCTTTATTCACAAAGAGACTCGCTTTTAAAACATTTCGTTATTGTACATATGGCAAATTCCTCTTGCTGCCTAATATCACATTTTTATCACTGGAATAAACATTGAAATAGAATTGCTACTTTTTCATCTTTAAGTGGGTAATTTCAAAGCTGCTACACAAAGGCACAAATTGCATCAGTGACAAAGGCTGACATGGCAGCTGCTCTGCTAAAGTATTAATTTCACAAAACTTTAGCTGGTATATTTATCCTCATTGCTACTCATTTAGACTAATTCTTATTCTAGTTTGCAGAACGAAAACATTAACAAGGTTTAGTCTCAGGAACGGGCACATTTTTCTACAAATAAATGAAAACATTTCACAGACCGAAGGTGCGTTAATGCAAGTAAGACTCTAACACGGTGCTTTAATTTGAATCAGAGGTTTTAGTAAGTTGCTTGATTGGTGGTTCTTTTCTTATGTTGTGCAGCACAATCACTGTAAAACTGCACAGACTGTAACGATGCTGTAGATACTTAAAGATAAACTCCTGTTTTAATTTGCAATTTTTGCAGAACCATACAGTTGAGCAAAACAAATAGGTAGGTATTACGCTTCTTTTGTAAAAATGCTGACATAGTCGCCCAGTCTTTGACCTTTCACCCCAAATGCTTTACACACGATAACAGTGGTGAAGTTTGTGGTGGCGGTTCAGCTGCTTCAGAACCTCATTCTGTAAAAGGTTCTACAGGAATGGCTTTGCTGCTCACCATTCTGCTCTCTTACTTTGTTTACTGCTAACCTCGTGTGGAGGCCGTCTAATGGTCGGAGTTATGTATTCACAGTTAGGCCTAGCTTTGCCAGTTTGCATAGTAATTACCTAAATTTATATTGGTTGTATGTTCTACATATTTGCATAAACTATGTCCTCTTGATTTGGCTTATGCTTGACAAGAAACACCTACATACACATATATTTTGTAGATCCAGTCAGCACCAAACAGTAGGATCACACTCGATGCTAACTTTACCATCGCTAACGACAATCATCGTCATTGTGGCACTTTCCATCCCAAACAACATATATCTTATTTGTCACTTTGTCAGTGAGGTTTTTTTTTTTTCTTTTTCATAAAAATCCTGAGTTCTGCCTCTCAAACAATTATAGCTAAAACTCTTGCAGCGCTTTTCTTAGCTAGTGCTGTTAGCCGACTGTGTCAACACAACAGGGCATCTCAAAACCTTCTTTCTTTCTTACTTCAAAAAAAGGCCATCACAAATACTAAAGAGTGCCACGCTTAAAGCACACACCTTGTGCTTATTTTCTTCTTTTCTTTTTTCCCATCTGTGCTTCTGTCACCCTGACCTTTAGCATTTTGAGCAATGAAGTTTGTGACCGCCGTGAACATCTGCAGCCATAAGACTGTCCAACAAGCAAAGATTGCATTAACAAGTTCAGAACACTGAATATATTGTCCCACAGTTATTGCACTCCAGTCTTCCACAATATGAATACTGTAATGGTGATATATTTGTGATATATTGTGCAGCCCTGCTCTTAAGTCATTTTCTTCCTGCCCTTTACCAGTTCATTTACATCTCTTTTAATCTCTCCTCTAGTTCTTTGCTCACATTAAGTATTTGTCATCGGAAAGCAAAACGAGTCTGTAATTTTGACTCGAAAGTGGTTCATTAGAGCTCAGCCTGTAATTGCTTTCGCTTTTAAACTCCAACGAGATTGGTGTTTCTTCTTATTAAAATCCTACTTTCGGTTGAGAAAAAATTTCAGTCGAAGAAAAAAGAATCCTCTCTCATGGAAATATAGGACCTCTGAGCTGTTGTGCGAGATACTGTTTTGGCTACTTGCCTGTAACAATGGTGAAGTGGCCGGATGCACTAAGCTGCATCTTCATTCTTTGGCCCATTTCTGTCAGAGCTGCAAACTCACCCCCCACCCAGAAACGACAAAATGCGATTTGTTTCATGAAATAACCGATTGACTCAATGTGTGGACCAAAAAGAAAAGGTTGAATTTGTGACACAGATTCTCCCAATTTCCTATAAAAGTATAAAGTGTAGCTGCAGAGAATCTGCCTTTGCTTGACAAAATGATGCCAAGATGCTTCTATTGGTGGAGAGATTTATGTCTCAGCTAAAACTAACTAAAAACCATGCACATGCACATGAGAATGTTTTTTTTTCTCTCTCTCTCTCTGAAAGCTGCTACCACGCAGAAGTCTGAAGTCTTTTTCTTTTAAGCCATCAGCTGGGAAATTGCTGAGTAAAAATAAGTGTGTATTTCTGTGCACTCACATACACTCACTGAAGTAGAGAAGGAGACTCAATTAAAAACCAGCTGTGCCCTATTCCTCTGTTAGCCCTCCAGCATCCCCCCCCCCTTCCTTTCTCTCATGTCTTCGCCTCCTCCCCCCCGCCCCCCATCCTGTCCTCCTCTGCTACCCCCTGCCTCAAACCCCCTGCTGCTCTGTAAGCCGCCAGTAAGCTGCTAGACTCCCGCTGATCTAATGCTTCCCTCCAAAACACACATATTCACACACGTACCGAGGTGCAGACACGGACGCAGCGAGTCACACAGGCATAAAAACGCGTACCCTTCCCCTCATATGTTCTTTAAGTGCTCATTTAACCCCTCCTCCTCCTCCCCCACTCCTCACACTTGTTAATTGATGTAATATCTTTCGACTTCTGTGCCAGCTCAAGCCAACCTCCCTCGCTTTCCTCCGTCACCCTCCTCTCTTCTCCCTGATCTACCTGTTACCCCCCCAACATGCAACAGCGGCAAAGCGCTGGGTGAAGGGATTTTCGAGGGTGGAAATATAAATTCTGGGCTTTTTAATGAGGAGCCAAATAAGCTGATGGACTTGGGGAAAAATACTACAGGAAAGAATGAGCAGATGCTTGCTAATATGGTTTGAAATCACTTCTTTCTTCTTTTTTTGTTTTTGTTTTGAGCAATAAAGGTTAGCACAGAGACTGTTCGCCCAAAGATATTGCCCCCATAAACCCTTGAATAGTACACTTGGTTTTTTTGCTCGTTTTGGTAAACTGGAAACCTACTGTGCATTAGGTTTTCCTATAATTTATATTTTTTGTGACTATTTTGAATAGCTGCAATTTACGTTTTGTGCCATTGCCATGCTGAGAAAGACACAGTAAATGTAGCTTAATAAGGGTGTATCCAGAGGGCAGCAGGAGTGCTTAGCCAGCTAATCAGTGGTAATTCTATAAGTCCAGGTCCTTTTAATTAGCTAATTTGCATTTTCAGAATTAATCAAATTGATTATGTAATTAACAGTACAATGCGTCTTCTTCTCGGCTCCAGAAAAGGCTCGCATGCACAATAACAAACACCGGCTGCTCCGAGAGTTAACCATGGAGACCGGAACCGCGGCTTGTAGTGAGTGGAACATGTGTGCAAGAGAAGACATTGCACAGGGTTAAAAACGTCTTCTCTGAGTTTCTGCAGTCTGTGATATTAAGAGATAGCGCTGTGGTTCAAAGAGCCCTCAGCTGGGGCTTTAAGCAATATGCTCTGATAGGTTATAACGGCTCACGCTAATATTGGCTCATAATGGAGAAAGGTCAGCTCACACATCTCCATGTAAAAAAAAATTTAAAAAAAATTAATTTTTTTTTTTTTTTTACAACTTGCCCCAGAACTATGTTTTCCTCATAAGCGCTCTTGAGAGGAGATTAATTCAAGGGTCAAATTTGATGATTCATCGATTATTGCAACCAAAAAAAAAAAAAAACCGAGAACAAGAAAAAAGGGGAATGACAGCTGGGAAGAGAAACAAATGAAACTAGGTCAGGTTTTTTTTTGTTGTTTTTTTTTCTCTGCATAATTTACCCAAATTAGCAATTCTGCAAGTGCATCTCAACCCTTGTCAACAGGAGTTTGACTAATAGCTTACTTACAACACCAAGATGGAGAAGGAAGAGCAGAGATGTGCACTCATTCGATTTTAGAGGTCAGTTTTAATCCGCAGAAAAAAGCAGATCATCTTTGGATTTTGAGAGTACGCTGGAGTGTGCAAGAGAACCTGTGCATCCAAAGCTCCTCAAAGAAAAGCAGAAAACATCCAAGTCTGCCAAGATTTTTTCCCATTTGTTTCCTTTTTTTTTTTTTTTTTTTTTTTTTACAGATGTTGTACAGAGTTTTCCATTAACCCAATGCACAAAACATACACATTTGAAAGCTAAAGAAACACAACATGTGGTTCAAGTACCAGCTGCTCTGCAGCATAGTAGTTAGCATCAACCAGGGCGAGTTTGTGTGGAGTTTCATCAGCAGGGAGCAGGGAGTTGATCTTTGGTCTTTGGTTGGCCAGTAATGCAAATGAGACCTTATGAACAAGAAAAAGCAGGTGTGTGTGTGTGTGTGTGTGTGTGTGTGTGTGTGTGTGTGTGTGTGTGTGTTTTAAAGAGAATAAAATATGGTCTTTTGCCACACCATGGAAATCAGATTTGGATCTCAGACTTCAGATGTTTTTCCTACCTAATGCGAATGTGTTTTGCTGAGAACTGCAGTGATAAACAATTGTGATAAATCTTTTACTCATTATCCCTCTGGCAGGCACTATCCACCATCAGACTGCTGGGAATAACTCACCTCATAATTTTGGCTTGATATTAAAACACACAAATTAACCAAGTCGGCGTTTCGTGTCTCAACTCTGCCACCGCGCAGATATATGTCCAATAACTTCTGCCTTCGGTTATTTTCGTTTATATGAAAAATAATTATATAGCACAGAATTGTCGGCGAGATCTTCTCTTTTTGCCAGCTGAAATGACGCTTCAGATTGGCAAAACAGGACAAAGAAAACAATAAACCTCCATGTATCACTGACATCGTGATGGTTTTTGTTCGGTAACGTTCTCCAGAAAATCTTTAATGGCCTCCACGAAAACTGTATTTCATAGGGAATGCTAAAGGCATTTGACTGTGCTGGATTTTATTTACGAATCCTGAAGTTAAGTGGGGTAATCCCAAACACAACACCACAGGAGCCACAAATCATTTTCCTTTCACATGACACTTTGATGTCGATCTGTCACATGAAGTTCACGTTGTGGTCCGGCGAAATGTGACGAGGTTAAACTCACGTTAATACTTTCACAGGGCACAACTTCCGCAGAACCCGACGTAGGCGAACCTGAACTATCCATTTCAGGCAAATGATCAGGTGCCTCTCTGTTTTGTCTTATTATTGATTCGTGATAATACGGTTTGTGGCCCAGAGGACACTTTGGTGAAACTGCACATCCCTCGACAACCTACATGATCACGATGAAGGATGAGAGCCAGGAGTCCAAGTCGGTGGTGCCTCTTTTTCTTCCATCGCTTAGGAACTTTAGAGCAGTTCAGCAACGCCTCCCCTGATCTGCATTTTTCATCTCATTCTGCACCTGTGTTGCCCTCTGGAGATCCCGTGATTTCCTTCCTTCTCTCCTTTCACCCTGCTCTCAGGATTTAGGCGTGCCATCTGGAGGTCTTTCAAATTGTTCTTTCATATTACAACCCAAAATCCTTTTTTTTTTTTTTTTTTTCCTTTGGTCTCAATCAATGAATCAGCGGCGTGCAGCGTGATGGATTGCCAGAGAGAGGGAGAAAATGAAAGAGTAAAATAAATAAATAAAGCCAAATGGGGTGGGGGGAGCTTTAAGTCCCCTGCCAATCCCCAGTTATGCATAAAAATGCTTCTGAAATGAAATCTTTATCAAAAGAGCCACAAGGTTCTCCTTACAAGGTGTTTTCAAATAACCAGGCGTTATTATCATACCTCCACTGGGAAATATGCATTTACAGCTTGGAGAGTGCGAGGCAATGGGGTAACTGCTAACAATGTTTCCCCTAGTTATTGTGCATAATTGCATGCCTCTGTTATTGCACCTTTCTATTGCTGCTAATACAGAGAAAGCCCATTAGGCACTGTGCTAATGCGAGCGGTAGCCTGCAGTGCAGTGGGTGCACTGTTTAAAAAGCGACCACCGTAATGGGAGCTAAGCCATATAAGGAGGGCAATAACACCCAAAGCAGGCATGTTCAAGCTCTATTAAAGTAAGATTAAACTTTTCTATTAGGCAGTGCCGAGGCAGCTGCAGCATCTTAAAACAAATGTGAAAGATTGGAACTTATTTGATGTGCCCAAGGCTGGACTTTAGCAGCGGCTCACTGAACCAGTGGAAAGGTCCCTGAGGGTTTTGCAGACCCTGAAATTGTTTGCTTTTGTTTTAAAGTAAAAATAAATTATTTCTTAATAAACCTTATAATTGCAATTTACAAAAGAAACAAAAGTTTTTTTTTTTTTTGTTTTTTTTTTTTTTGCTCATATCTAATTTTAAGATATGAGCCCATGTTCAAAATGTTCCATTTAAAAAGGACAGGAGAAAAAATGTTGTCTTCTGGTGGACAAGTCGTTTAATTGAGGAGCTAGATAGGTTTTCCAAAAACTACTATCTTTATTCATCTATCAAAATATCTTGACTGATATGCTCTTTAAAACAGTGTAACAGAAAGATTTGGTCTTTAGTTTATATTTGGTATTTAGTCCATGGTGTGTGTGTGTATATATATATATATATATATATATATATATATATATATATATATATATATATATATATAT